>NW_024743709.1:9509299-9513888 GCF_018991925.1 Homarus americanus
ACTGAGGAAGAGAGGTTGAGATTACACTTGCGTCCATTTCTCCTATGATTCCCTGCCAAATATCAGCATCTCTGCCAACTCTGGCATGGAAGTCATCTACGTATACAACCTTATCTTCTCGGATAGAGATTTGCACTCTGTCAAGGTCGGCGTAAGAGGCCTCCTTGATTTCATCCTCTGTTTCCAGTACTGGGGCGTTTGCACTGATGAAGAAGGCATGATGAGTGCTTCAGTGGGACTCTGAGGTGATGAAGTGCTCGGTGACTCCAACAAACATTTCAGTCGACTATGCAGGATGCATTGGAGGATGGCAAAGTCAACTCCATAAATGCAGTTTTCTCTCTCTCCGCAGCAGGGGAGGTATAGCCAGACCCCTGTTCTAGGAGTCGACCCTCATCTGCGAGCCGACTCAATAATGGTTGCTAGGTTGATGTTACACCTAGCCAGCCTCTTTTGCCACAAGGGCAGTTCTTCTTTCAGGATGCTCATTTGTGCCAGTATCCAGAAGGGTCCTGACTTTCTATGCAGTGACCATAAGAGGCTGTATAGTTTGTTTTTGTTTTGATCTGTGATTATGATTGTGTTGACCACATAAAGATGATCTCACTGGATGTGGTTGCCCAGTCAGGTTGGTTTCTTTAGGCAGGCTATGTTTAGGACACCTTTCTAGCTCCTTCCCCATGTGGGATGAGCAGAGTGCCTCGAAAAGACTGCTCAGTCGCACAGACAGGACCGGATTGCACTGCTACCTAGATCCCAGTGCATAAACGACCATTATATCTATGTTTATGTGCAGAGTTGTGACTGGAGACTCCCGGCAGTTACCAGTGGCTGTCCCCGTCACCACTGCCCGTCCCATAGGACTTTAGGTGTATAGGGTTTTGATGATGATAAGTATGATGAACTGGATGATGGCTGCACTTGAGCTGATTTATGTGGTGAGGCAGGAGCGCAAACTGCAACCACACATATTGGCTCTCCCTTTTCCTGAAAACAGCAAGTGTTGCAACGACTGGGTAGATGGAGTAATGAACTGCCGATAGCCCAGTTTGTTGGGTTTCGCCTTAGTAGCCTATCCATCATGCATTGCCTTTGTCTGCTGGTGTAGTCGTTGGATTCCCATGGTGGTCACCTCTTCTACCAATACACAGCCGTTGGGGTCTTGTCGGAGCTGTTTAAGAGTGTTTGCCTGATGAGGGGCTCTACCGCAGATTTTTCGTTCTGGGTTTACTCCCTGTAGCCTTATACTCCCAAGGCTAATCCGTAAGGCAGGGCAGTGGTTGGTAGGCGCCAGAACGTGTCCACATGCCAATGGGCCTATGTGCCGTCTATCTGAGGCCCCACTGTAGCTCCGCGAGATTCCTTGCTTGTATAGCTTGGGCTCACGCAGGCATCCAGTTATCGTGTGTTGCCACGAGGAGGCACAGCAGGAGTCTTGATGGTGAAGAGGCTGTGTACTGACAGGGGGACTTATGCAGGCTGCTTCCTGTTCGCCACGAGGGCTAGCCAGCGGCGGTAGTTGAAGCAAGAGGAGCAAGCAGTGCTTGCACCAACACTAACATAATGCTGCAACAATAGACACGTTACACCACCCTGTGAGAGTGTGCACACTCTCTCTCTCTTTGTTCTCTTCTCTAATTTTCGTGTCCACTTCCTCCGTCGTCTCAAGTTCCCAGAGCTCCCGCGTCTATGAATATAACCCACAATGTCATGACAAACACCAAAGAAAAGAAACAAATAAGTAACAACAAACCAAACACAACAAGTCCGTGACGACCCACACATACAATTCCCATCTTCCTCCCAATATCTATTCATGGACAAATAAACAGATACACGCTGATAAAATTGTATTATACAGCTGTATTACTGCAGCTCGCTGGATGTGGAAAAAGTTTTACATCATGTATAAAATATTTATGGAAGGCAATCTGCAAGCGAGGTAATTAATATTATTATTTTGTGTGTGTGTGTGTTTGTGTGTGTGTGTTTTGTGTGTGTGTGTACGTATCAAGAAGTAATTATAAAGAAAGTAATAAACGAAAGCAAGAGGGCAAGAAAGAAAAAATTAATTATTAATCAAAATTTAACGTGAAAAAAATTATTACAGTTACAAGTCCCTGAAGACAAGTCGACTGACCTGCAAAAAATAATTGAATTACATTTTTTGCGGCCACATGAATGATAAGAGTCAACACCGGAATAATTCAGTTACTAGGGCAGTCATACATTTTTATTGTATACTGTATAGGAGAGTTCGTCCAGGGCCACCGCCGCCACACCAAACATTTAGTTTTGGGTGACTTACTAGTCAACAAAACCCTTATTTAGGTAGCTCTTGATTTCATCAATTGATTTCGAAATGGAGTATTAAACTCATAACGCCGTGACTTGCTATTTGATTTTAAAGTTTTATCTTCTTGCAATTTATAGTAAAGATGCGATCTCTTGGATACAAATATATTTATTGTTGATATTGGTAGCTGGAGTTCACGTGGGTAGACTTTGTTGGAAGTCTCTGAGCATTAGTCATCAGGAGGAGGCTAATGGTATGTGATCACATTGGTTCAATGATGGAGGACAACGTCTCTGTCATCCTCAACATGTCACCGAGCCCCCAATTTAACCGTGTGTAAGCAGGTGTAGCCTAAAGCCCAATGTATATAATGCATCATTGCAGGAAGCTTCCCATAACGCCTCGTACAAGAGTTTCTAGGCACTTAAATATATAAACAAAGAGACTAATTTGGGTGGTTTGTGATCATAAGGCACAGTGAGTGTAACACCACCTTTATCTTTGACTGTACCTGTGACTATCAATTCATGAATAGTAAGGTGAAGAGAAATTGCTGTATAATTTTAAGAGCTCAGCCTTATTAGGATCACGAAACGACTTTAAATCACAGTCTTCAGGATGACCAATACTAATGTGTACGACCGTGTGTCTTGGTGGTTGACTAAAGGAACACGAGTTTCTGCAACAAAGGAACAGTTTGTGAAAATGAATTAAATCACATATAATAACACAAGAACATAGGAGTCTGCACAGGTCGGTTGGCCTGTGCAATGTGCATGGCAGCTCCTGTCGAGTTACTACCACTCTCATCATCCACGAATTTATCTAACCTCCTTTTTAAGACTTTCCAGCATTCTGCACTTACTACAAAGTTGCTAAGCTTGTTCCACCTGTCTACCACCCTATTTGAACCAGTTCCTTCATCTTCCTCCAAAACCTAAACTTATCCAACTTACAGTAAATCTGTTGTTACGAGTCCCATCCTGCTCGGATATTATAAGAACGTTAACTACATTCCTTTATTGATTCCTTTAACCCAGTTAAAAATACTTTATCATATCTCCCCACACTCTCTCATCTTATGTTGGTGTCTAAAAATAATGTTAACCTGAATACGGAACCTATTCTGTGTTTCTAGATTGAGAGAGAAAAAAAAAGGCCACACACACACACACACACACACACGAAAAAAAAAACAACAACAACAACAAATAACAAAAATACGAGGATTTTCTTAAAGCTTTGCCTCGTCAGTATTCATAAAACACGTTGAATGTTTTAAAAATATTGAAAGCAAAAGTTGTGTTTATGTGAAAGAAACTGTACGAGTCGAGGAATAAAAAACATGTGGAGAGCGTCAGGCTAATTAATGTCACCGACTCGTCTGTTTACCATCGGGCTTACATATGAAATGAAAGTCAACAAACAGGTGAATGTGGACCCGAGGTAACCCCTGTTGGCACAGTTTTCAGTCTCGTGCACGAACTGTCGATATGTCGGAGCCAGTCATATGTTTATCAATATTCTATTTTTGGTCGGTAATGTAGACGAGGCCACTATTTTACACATACACAAACACCTGTCGTACCTGTATAATGCACCTGTTTTAACCTGTGTTCGTTGCCTGTTGACGCGGCCGTGGTCTCTTGACCATGGAGACAGCTGCCAGCCCGGTCTGTCGGGCCTTCCCTCCCCATCTCCTCCTCCCCATCTGGATTTATCAACATCCTCCCACCAACAGTACAGTGCAAAGATTGACGATGAACCCACAAGTGATAAAACAAAATGACAATTTCACTCGAAAGAAGGAAACAACTGTTAGATTGACAATCAGTACTAATGATGACCTGACGCGGACCTGACACACCCAGGGTCCGCCGTACACCCCCCACCACCACCAACACTGGATGAGAAGCCAAGAAAGACTCTAAACTACACCAAGAGAGAAATGAGGACTCTACTCCACCCAGGTGAGGAACTGAATTCCTAACTACATCATAAGGGGAACAAGAACCATCCCCAACACCCTGTATGAGCTGGAGACCTACCCGGACCACTTGGTACATCTGCAGGCAACACACCCCCAGCAGCAGGTAGTATATAGTAGGCAGCTATCAAACAGGGAGGCACAGTCTCACCCAAAAGTTGGTTAACTCTCCCAGCCAGCTATTGCTGCACCTGCTTCAGATGTTTGAAACTGTCTCAGTACCTCAGTGTTCTGACCTCACCTGAAGCGCCTCTGACCTCACTAGGGAAAGGTCACGCAGGGTTAGTCCAGAGGATAATTACTGAG
>NW_024743709.1:9513988-9589265 GCF_018991925.1 Homarus americanus
TCGCACCATGCTGCCATTAATCACATATAAGGCAATTGTTATTTTGTTTTCGCCCACTGCTGCCATTAATCACATATAAGGCAATTGTTGCCATTTTGTTTTTCGTCCTCTGCTGCCGTTAATCACATATAAGGCAATTGTTGCCATTTTTGTTTTTGCCCCTGACTCTAACATTAATCACTTCGGCAATTGTTCCCATTTTTCTTTCGCCCCTCTGCTGCCATTAATCGCATCTAAGCATTGTTGGCATTTTTTTTTTCGCCCCACTGCTATTAATCACGTATAAGGCAATTGTTCCCATTTTCCTTATTGCTGCCATTAATCACATATAAGGCAATTGTTGCATTTTTGTTTTCGCCCCACTGCTGCCATTAATCACATATAAGGCAATTGCTATTTTTGTTTTCACCCTTCTGCTGCCATTAATCACATATAAGGCAATTGTTGCCATTTTTGTTTTCGCCCCACTGCTGCCATTGTTAATCGCATATAAGGCAATTGTTGCCATTTTTGTTTTTCCCCATTGCTGCCATAATCGCATAAAGGCCATATTTTTTGTTTTGCCCCACTGCTGCCATTAATCACATATAAGGAATTGTTGCCATTTTCTATTTTGTCCCTCTGCTGCCGTAATCGCATATAAGCGTAATTGTTGCTATTTCGCCCCACTGCGGCCATTAATCATATAGGCTAATTGTTGTTTTGTTCTGTTGTAATTAATCACATAAGGAATTGTTGCCATTCTTGTTTTCGCCCCACTGCTGCCATTAATCACATATAAGGCAATTGTTGCTATTTTGTTTTCGCTCTACTGCTGTAATTAATCGCATATAAGGTAATTGTTGCTATTTTGTTTTGTCCCTTCTGCCATTAATCGCATATAAGGCAATTGTTGCATTTTGTTTTCGCCCCACTGCTGCCATTAATCACATATAAGGTAATTGTTGCCATTTGTTTTCGTCCTCTGCTGCTATGAATCGCATATAAGGCAATTGTTGCCATTTTGCCCACTGTTGCCAGTAATCACATATAAGGTAATTGTTCCTTATTTTGTTTCGCCCCACTGCTGCCATTAATCACATATAAGGCAATTGCCATTTTTTTTTTCGCCCCACTGCTATTAATCACATATAAGGCAATTGTTGCCATATTTTGTTTTCGCACCACTGCTGCCATTAATCACATATAAGGCAATTGTTATATTTTGTTTTCGCCCCACTGCTGCCATTAATCACATATAAGGCAATTGTTGCCATTTGTTTTGTCCTCTGCTGCCGTCAATCGCATATATAAGGCAATTGTATTTTTGTTTTCGCTCACCATTAACATTAATCACTTTAAGGCAATTCTACCCATTTTTTCTTTTTTCGCCCTCTGTGCTGTTATTCATATAAGGCATTCATTTTTTTCGCCCCACTGCTGCCATTAATCACGTATACGGCAATTGTTGCCATTTTGGTTTTCGCCCCACTGCTGCCATTAATCACATATAAGGCAATTGTTACCATTTTTGTTTTCGCCCCACTGCTAACATTAATCACTTTTAAGGCAATTCTACCCATTTTTCTCTTTTCGCCCCTCTGCTGCTGTTATTCATATATAAGGTATTTTTGTTACATTTGTTTGTCCTTCTGCTGCCATTAATCGCATATAAGGCAATTCTTGCCATTTTGTTTTGCCCACTGCTGCCATTAATGACATATAAGGCATTTGATTACCAGTCCCCACTGCTGCCATTAATCGCATGTAAGGTAATTATTGCCATTTTGTTTGCCCCACTGCTGCCATTAATCACGGATAAGGCAATTGTTCCTTATTGTTTTGCCCCACTGCTATTAATCACATATATGGCAATTGTGCCATTTTGTTTTCGTCCTTCTGCTGCTAATCGTATAGGGCAATTGTTGCCATTTTTTGTTTTCACCCTTCTATGCTATTAATCACATATAAGGCAATTGTTGCACTTTTGTTTCGTCCTCTGCTGCCGTTACGCATAAGGCAATTGTTTGCCATTTTTGTTTTCGCCCACTGCTGCCATTAATCACATATAAGGCAATTGTTGCCATGTTCTATTGTCGCCCCACTGCTGCCATTAATCACATATAAAGCATTTGTTGCCATTTTTTATTGTCGCCCCTCTCCTGCCATTAATCACATATAAAGCAATTGTTGCCATTTTTTGTTTTCGCCCCTCTGCTTCCATTAATCACATATAAGGCAATTGTTGCCATTTTTTGTTTTCGTCCCTCTGCTGCCGTTAATCGCATATAAGGCAATTGTTGCCATTTTTTGTTTTCACCCCACTGTTGCCATTATTCACATATAAGGCAATTGCTGCCATTTTTGTTTTCGCCCCACTGCTGCCATTTATCACATATTAGGCAATTGTTGCCATTTTTTGTTTTCGTCCCATTGCTGCCATTAATCACATATAAGGCAATTGTTGCCTTTTTTCGCTCCACTACTGCCATTAATCACATATAAGGCAATTGTTGCCATTTTTTGTTTTCGCCCTACTGCTGCCATTAGTCACATATATGGCAATTGCTGCCATTTTTTATTGTCGCCCTTCTGCTGCCATTAATCACATATTAGGCAATTGTTGCCATTTTTTGTTTTCGCCCCACTACTGCCATTAATCACATATAAGGCAATTGTCGCCAATTTTTATTGTCGCCCCTCTGCTGCCATTAATCACATATAAGGCAATTGTTCCCATTTTTTGTTTTCGTCCCTCCGCCACCTTTAATCGCATATAAGGCAATAATTGCCATTTTTTGTTTTCGCACCCACTGCTGCCATTAATCACATATAAGGCAATTGTTGCCATTTTTTGTTTTCGCCCCACTGCTGCCATTAATCACATATATGGCAATTGCTGCCATTTTTTATTGACGCCCCCCTGCTGCCATTAATCATATACAAGGCATTTGTTGCCATTTTTTGTTTTCGCCCCTCTGCTGCCATTAACCACATATAAGGCAATTGTTGCCATTTTTTGTTTTCGCCCCACTGCTGCCATTAATCACATATAAGGCAATTGTTACCATTTTTTGTTTTCGCCCCTCTGCTGCCATTAATCACATACAAGGCAATTGTTGCCATTTTTTGTTTTCCTCACTGCTGCCATTAATCACATATAAGGCAATTGTTGCCATTTTTTGTTTTCGTCCCTCTGCTGCCGTTAATCGCATATAATGCAGTTGTTGCCATTTTTTGTTTTCGCCCCACTACTGCCATTAATCACATATAAGGCAATTGTTGCCATTTTTTGTTTTCGCCCTACTGCTGCCATTAATCACATATAAGGCAATTGTTGCCATTTTTTGTTTTCGCCCCACTGCTGCCATTAACCACATTTAAGGCAATTATTGCCATTTTTTGTTTTCGTCCCACTTCTGCCATTAATCACATATAAGGCAATTGCTGCCATTTTTTGTTTTCGCCTCACTGCTGCCATTAATCACATACAAGGCAATTGTTGCCATTTTTTGTTTTCGTCACTGCTGCCATTAATCACATATAAGGCAATTGTTGCCATTTTTTGTTTTCGTCCCTCTGCTGCCGTTAATCGCATATAATGCAATTGTTGCCAGTTTTTGTTTTCGCCCCACTACTGCCATTAATCACATATAAGGCAATTGTTGCCATTTTTTATTGTCGCCCCTCTGCTGCCATTAATCACATATAAGGCAATTGTTGCCATTTTTTGTTTTCGCCCCTCTGCTGCCATTAATCACATATAAGGCAATTATTGCCATTTTTTGTTTTCTAAATTCACTTCTGCCCGTGGCATATAAGGCAATTGTTGCCCATTTTTTGTTTTTCGCCCTGCTGCCATTAATCATATAAGGCAATTATTTACCATTTTTTGTTTTCGCCCCTCTGCTGCCATTAATCACATACAAAGGCGGTATTGCCATTTTTGTTTTTTCGTCACTGCTGCCATTAATCACATATAAGGCAATTGTTGCCATTTTTTGTTTTTCGTCCCTGCTGCCGTTAATCGCATATAATGCAATTGTTGACAGTTTTGTTTCGCCCCTTGCCATTAATCGCATATAAGACCAATTATTTACCCATTTTTTGTGTCGCCCCTCTGCTGCCATTAATCACATATTAGGCAATGGGTGCCATTTTTTGTTTTCGCCCCTCTGCTGCCATTAATCACATATAAGGCAATTGTTGCCATTTTTTGTTTTCGTCCCTCTTCTTCCATTAATCACATATAAGGCAATTGCTGCCATTTTTTGTTTTCGCTCCACTGCTGCCATTAATCACATATAAGGCAATTGTTGCCATTTTTTATTGTCGCGCCTCTGCTGCCATTAATCACATATAAGGCAATTGTTGCCATTTATTGTTTTCGCCCCACTGCTGCCATTGTTCACATATAAGGCAATTGTTGCCTTTTTTTGTTTTTGCCCCACTGCTGCCATTAATCACATATAAGGCAATTGTTGCCATTTTTGGTTTTCGTCCCTCTGCTGCAGTTAATGGCATATAAGGCAATTGTTGCCATTTTTTGTTTTCGCCTCACTGCAGCCATTAATCTCATATAAGGCAATTGTTGCCATTTTTTATTGTCGCCCTCTGCTGCATTAATCACATAAAAGGCAATTGCTGCCATTTTTTGTTTTCGCCCCACTGCTGCCATTAAGCACATATAAGGCAATTGCTGCCATTTTTGTTTAGCCCCTGCTGCCATTAATCACATATAAGGCAATTGTTGCCATTTTTTATTGTCGCCCTTCTGCTGCCATTAATCACATATAAGGCAATTGTTGCCATTTTTTGTTCTCGGCCCACTGCTGCCATTAATCACATATAAGGCAATTGTTGCCATTTTTTGTTTTCGCCCCTCTGCTGCCATTAATCGCATATAAGGCAATTGTTGCCATTTTTTGTTTTCGCCCCACTGCTGCAATTAATCACATATATGGCAATTGCTTCCATTTTTTATTGTCGCCCCTCTGCTGCCATTAATCACATACAAGGCATTTGTTGCCATTTTTTGTTTTCGCCCCTCTGCTGCCATTATTCACATATTAGGCAATTGTTGCCATTTTTTGTTTTCGCCCCACTGCTGCCATTAATCAAATATAAGGCAATTGTCGCCAATTTTTATTGTCGCCCCTCTGCTGCCATTAATCACATATAAGGCAATTGTTGCCATTTTTTGTTTTCGTCCCTCTGCCACCTTTAATCGCATATATGGCAATAATTGCCATTTTTTGTTTTCGCCCCACTGTTGCCATTAATCACATATAAGGCAATTGTTTTCATTTTTTATTGTCGCCCCTCTGCTGCCATTAATCACATATAAGGCAATTGTTGCCATTTTTTGTTTTTGCCCCTCTCCTGCCATTAATCACATATAAGGCAATTGTTGCCTTTTTTTGTTTTCGCCACTCTGCTGCCATTAATCACATATAAGGCAATTGTTGCCATTTTTTGTTTTCGTCCCTCTGCTGCCATTAATCGCATGTAAGGCAATTGTTGCCATTTTTTTTTCGCCCCACTGCTGCCATTAATCACATATAAGGCAATTGTTGCCATTTTTTGTTTTCGTCCCTCATCTGCCATTAATCACATATAAGGCAGTTGTTGCCATTTGTTGTTTTCGCCCCAATGCTGCCATTAATCACATATAAGGCAATTGTTGCCATTTTGTATTGTCGCCCCTCTACTGCCATTATTCACATATAAAGCAATTGTTGCCATTTTTTATTGTCGCCCCTCTGCTGCCATTAATCACATATAAGGCAATTGTTGCCATATTTTGTTTTCGCCCCTCTGCTGCCATTAATCACATATAAGGCAATAATTGCCATTTTTTGTTTTCGCCCCCACTGCTGCCATTAATGACATATAAGGCAATTGTTGCCAATTTTTATTGTCGCCCCTCTGCTGCCATTAATCACATATAAGGCAATTGTTGCCATTTTTTGTTTTCGTCCCTCTGCCACCGTTAATCGCATATAAGGCAATTGTTGCCATTTTTTGTTTTCGCCCCACTGCTGCTATTAACCACATTTAAGGCAATTATTGCCATTTTTTGTTTTCGTCCCACTTCTGCCATTAATCACATATAAGGCAATAATTGCCATTTTTTGTTTTCGCCCCACAGCTGCCATTAATCACATATAAGGCAATTGTTGCCATTTTTTATTGTCGCCCCTCTGCCGCCATTAATCACATATAAGGCAATTGTTGCCATTTTTTATTGTCGCCTCACTGCTGCCATTAATCACATATAAGGCAATTGTTGCCATTTTTTGTTTTCGCCCCTCTGCTGCCATTAATCACATATAAGGCAATTGTTGCCATTTTTTGTTTTCGCCCCACTGCTGCCATTAATCACATATAAGGCAATTGTTGCCATTTATTATTGTCGCCCCTCTGCCGCCATTAATCACATATAAGGCAATTGTTGCCATTTTTTATTGTCGCCCCTCTGCTGCCATTAATCACATATAATGCAATTGTTGCCATTTTGTGTTTTCGCCCCTCTGCTGCCATTAATCACATATAAGGCAATGTTGCCATTTTTTGTTTTCGCCCCACAGCTGCCATTAATCACATATAAGGCAATTGTTGCCATTTTTTATTGTCGCCCCTCTGCCGCCATTAATCACATATAAGGCAATTGTTGCCATTTTTTATTGTCGCCTCACTACTGCCATTAATCACATATAAGGCAATTGTTGCCATTTTTTGTTTTCGTCCCTCTGCTGCCATTAATCACATATAAGGCAATTGTTGCCATTTTTGTTTTCGTCCCTCTGCCACCGTTAATCGCATATAAGGCAATTGTTGCCCTTTTTTGTTTTCGCCCCACTGCTGCCATTAACATCATTTAAGGCAATTGTTGCCATTTTTTGTTTTCGCCCCACTGCTGCCATTAATCACATATAAGGCAATTGCCGCTTATTTTTGTTTTCGCCCTCTGTTATTAATCACATAGGCAATTGTTGCATTTTTTGTTTTTCGCCCCTCTCCTGCCATTAATCACATATAAGGCAATTGTTGCCATTTTTTGTTTTCGCCCTCTGCTGCCATTAATCACATATAAAGGCAATTGTTGCTATTTTTTCCCCACTGCTGCCATTAATCACGTAAGGCAATTGTTGCCATTTTTGTTTTCGCCCACTGCCATTAATCACATATAAAGCAATTGTTGCCATTTTTTGTTTTCGCCCTCTCCTGCCATTAATCACATATAAGGCAATTGTTGCCATTTTTGTTTCGCCCTCTGCTGCCATTAATCACATATAAGGCAATTGTTGCTATTTTTTTGCCTGCTGCCATTAATCACATGTAAGGCAATTGTTGCCATTTTTTTGTTTTCGCCCCACTGCTGCCATTAATCACATATAAGGCAATTGTTGCCATTTTTTGTTTTCGTACCTCTGCTACCTTAAATTTATAATATATGAATATTTAGCGCGAGTAAATTGAAATGTGGCTGCCCACCACCGTAGACTTTTTCACGCTCTGAGTCCCGTGTGTAGCGACTGATAGATCTTCTCTGAAAGTAATCTTACTGTCCCTCTACTAGAAATGATTTTGTGTGATATTAATTTTTTTTACCATATCTATATTATCTGAGACATAATTCATAAAAGTCCTAAGCTCCACCACCAGTTGTATAATAAATAAATGTCACAGGAAGTTATGATGTTCCTCACAATTGTCAGTATCACTTATGACGATTATAGTGAAGTGTTGGTGAAGTTATGTTTTATATAATTTGTGTACTTTACCTGTCCAATTATACCTTATTATAACCATCCCTCACATGTAAACAGGCTGATTAAACATATCTTGAAATCTTTAAAGTGATAGATACCTGTAATAAAGAGTCTTGTCTGTATACAGGTATTGTCACTCTCATGGGACATAGTTTAGATGATAATTAACAGTATTCAAACACTTTCCTTTGTGCTTACCTTTTTTTTTTTTATTCCCAAAAATATCTTCATATTCTTTCACGGTTCCTTATTTGCCTCATTTACTCTTATACAATATCACTTTCATTTACCCTTAGCAATGTCCTTTGCTATGTCACGATTCTCTCTCTTCCAGCCACGATGTTTACCTCCTTGTCCCCACGCAGTCACTTCCACTGCTGCCGTTAATCACAAGTAAGGCAATTGTTGCCATTTTTCTTTTTCGCCACTCTGCTGTTGTTAATCTTTCGTGAGGCGATTCTTGCCATTTTTTTTTTTTGCCATACTTCTGCCGCTAATCACATGTAAGGCAATTGTTGCCATTTTTCGTTTTCGCCCCTCTGTTGCCGTTAATCACATTTAAGGCAATTGTTGCCATTATTCGTTTTCGCCACACTGCTGCCGTTGCATGTAAGCAATTGTTGATGTCAACACGACAGACAGACAGACAGACAGGAGCTGACGTTCTAAACCCTCCTCCGCACGCCTCACCATTCCCAACACGTGTTCAGAAGCAATAGATACATACATGTAATGTATATCTTCTGTATATTGTCAGGTTTTGAATTTATTTTACGTGGGAAAAATATTGTATTCTCTGTGTTGTCTATTGCATTTGTCGGGCCATTCTTTAACATATATATATATATATATATATATATATATATAATATATATATATATATATATATATATACAACACCCGCAAGGAATCGAACCCACGATCTCATAACTGTGACCGGGGAACGTTACCTCTAGACCACCAGGACACTTTATAAGCAGTCCTAGACTCTGTTATATTTGACACAAAGCTTTGTGTGAGGGTCCCCGGGGAGTGTGTTACTGAGGGTACATAGGTGTGAGGGTCCCCGAAGAGTGTGTTACTGAGGGTACCTGGGTGTGAAGGTCCCCGAAAGGTGTGTTACTGAGGGATACCTGGGTGTGAAGGTCCCAGGTGTGTTACTAAGGGTACCTGGCTGTGAGGGTTACCGACGAGTGTGTTACTGGGGGTACCTGGGTGTGAGGGTCCTCAACAGGTGCGTTACTGGGGTACCTGGGTGAAGGTCCCCGAGGTGTGTTACTGAGGGTACCTGGGTGTGGGGTCCCCGGAGGTGTGGTACTGAGGGTACCTGGTGTGAGGGTCTGAGGATTACTAAGTACCTGGGTGTGAAGGTCCCCGAGTGTTACTGGGGTACCTGGGTGAGGTTCTGAGGGTGTGTTACTGGCACTGGGTGAAGGTCCCGAGAGTGTGTTACTGGCACCTGGGTGTGAAGGTCCCCGAGGTGTGTTACTGAGGGTACCTGGTGTGAGGGTCCCCAGTGTGTTACTGAGGGTACCTGGGTGTGAGGTTCCCCGGTGTGTGTGCTGGGGGACCACCTGGGTGAGGTCCCCGAGGGTGTTACTGGGGTACCTGGGTGTGAGGGTCCCAGGAGTGTTACTGGGGTACCTGGGTGTAAGGGTTCCCGAGGAGTGAGTTACTGAGGGTACCAGGGGTGGGGACCCAGGAGTGTGTAACTGAGGGTACCTGGGTGTGAGGTCCCCGAGGAGTGTGCTACTGAGGGTATCTGGGTGGTCCCGAGATTGTGTTACTGAGGTACCTGGGTGTGAGGTCCCCGAGGGTGTGTTACTGAGGGTACCTGGGTGTGGGGTATCAAGGGTGTGTTACTGAGGGTACCTGGATGTGAGGGTACAGGAGTGTGTTATTGAGGTATCTGGGTTTGAAGGTCCCAGGAGTGTGTTACTGAGGTACCTGGTGTGGGGTCCCTGGGAATGTGTTACTGGGGTACCTGAGTGTGAAGGTCCCGAGTGTGTTACTGAGGGGTACCTGGGGTGAGGTCCCAGTGTACCTGGGTGTGGTCCCAAAGGTGTGTTACTGAGGTACCTGGGTGGTCCCAGAGGTGTGCTACTGAGGTACCTGGGTGTGAAGGAATGAGTGTTACTGAGTACCTGGGTGTGAGGTACCTGAGGTGTGTTACTGAGGGTACCTGGGTGTGAGGGTACCCGAGGTGTGTTACTGAGGGCTGGTTGTGAGGCTTCCCGAGGAGTGTGTTACTGAGGGCACCTTAGTGTGAAGGTCCCGAGGGTGTGTGCAGGGTACTGTGTTGGGGTCCCAGGGGTGTGTTACTGAGGGTACCTGGGTGTGAGGTCCCCGAGGTGAGTTACTGAGGGCCTGGGTGTGAGGGTACCGAGAGTGTGTTACTAGGGGTACCTGGGTGTGAGGGTATCCAGGGTGTGTGCTGGGGGCATAGTGTGAAGGTCCCCGAGGTGTGTTACTGGGGTACCTTTGTGTTAGGGTCGGTGTGCTGAGGGTACCTGGGTGTGAGGTCCCCGAGGTGTGGTTACTGAGGGTACCTGGGTGTGAGGGTTACCGAGGTGGGGGTTACTGAGGGTACCTGGGTGTGGGGGAACGGGGTGTGTGGGGTACTGGGTGTGGTCCCCAGATTGTGTTACTGAGGGTACCTGGGTGTGAGGTCCCCAGTGTGTTACTGGGGTACCTGGGTGTGAAGGTCCCCAGGGAGTGAGTTACTGAGGGTACCTGGGTGTGAGGTCCCCGAGGTGTGTTACTGGGGTACCTGGGTGTGAGGGTCCCGAGGAGTGTGTGTTACTGGGGTACCTGTGGTGTCCCTGGAGGAGGTGTTACTGGGGGTACTGGGTGAGGGTCCCGAAGATTGTGTTACTGAGGGTACCTGGGTGAGGGTCCCCGAGGAGTGTGTTACTGAGGGTACCTGGGTGTAGGGTATCCAAGGAGGTGGTTACAGGGTACCTGGTGTGAGGGTTCCTGAGGAGGTGTTATTGAGGGTACCTGGGTGTGAGGGTCCCCGAGGAATGTGTTACTGACTGGGTGTGAAGGTCCCCGAGGAGTGTTACTGAGGGTACCTGGGTGTGAGGGTACCTGAGGAGTGTGTTACTGGGGGTACCTGGGTGTAGTCCTGAGGGTGTTACTGAGGGTACCTGGGTGTGGAGGCTTCCTGAGGAGTGTGTTACTGAGGGCCCTTGTGAGGGTTCCCCGAGGAGGTAGTTAATGAGGTAACCGTGAGGCTTCCCTGAGGAGTGTGTTACTGAGGGTACCTGGGTGAGGTCCCATGAGTGTGTTACTGAGGGTACCTGGGTGTGAGGGACCTGAGGAGTGTGTTACTGAGTGTAATCTGGGTGTGAGGCTTCTCGAGGAGTGTTACTCAGGGCACCTTGTGAAGGTCCTGAGGAGTGTGCTACTGAGGGTACCTTTGTGTTAGGGTCCCTGAGGAGTGTGTTACTGAGGGTACTCCTGGGTGAGGGTCCCCTGATGAGTATGTTACTGGGGTTCTTGGAGTGTGAAGGTCCACGATGAGTGTGCATTGAGGGTACCTGGGTGTGAGGGTCCCTGAGGAGGTGTTACTGAGGGTACCTGGGTGAGGGTCCCAAGATTGTGTTACTTGGAGGGTACCTGGGTGTGGGGTCCCGAGGAGGTGTTACTGAGGGTACCTGGGTGGAGGGTCCCCGAGGAGGTGTGTTACTGAGGGTACCTGGGTGTGAGGGTCCCTGAGAAGTGTGTTACTGAGGGTACCTGTGTGAGGCTTCCCCAAGGAGGGAGTACTGAGGGTACCTGGGTGTGAGGGTCCCCTGAGGAGGTGTGTACTGAGGTACCTGGGTGTGAGGGTCCCGAGGAGTGTGTTACTGAGGGTACCTGGGTGTGAGGCTTCCCAAGGAGGTGTGTTACTGAGGGTACCTGGGTGTGAGGCCTGAGGAGGTGTTACTGAGGGTACTTGGGTGTGAGGGTCCCTGAGGAGTGTGCTACTTAGGGTACCTGGGTGGAGGGCTCCGAGAAGTGTGTTACTGAGTGTCCTGGGTGTGAGGGTCCCCGAGGAGGTGGCACTTGGGTACCTGGGTGTGAAGGTCCCGAGGAGTATGTTACTGAGGGTACCAGGGTGTGAGGGTCCTGAGGAGTGTGTTACTGAGGGTACCTGGGTGTGAGGGGTATCTGAGGAGTGGTTACTGGGGTACCTGGGTGTGAGGGTCCCCGAGGAGTGTGTTACTGGGGGTACCTGGGTGTGAAGGTCCCCGAGGAGTGTGTTACTGAGGTTACCTGGGTGTGAGGGTCCCCGAGGAGTGTGGTACTTGGGGTACCTGGGTGTGAAGGTCCCCGAGGAGTATGTTACTGAGGGTACCAGGGTGTGAGGGTATCCAAGGAGTGTGTTACTGAGGGTACCTGGATGTGAGGATCCTCGAGGAGTGTGTTACTGAGGGTACCTGGGTGTGAGGGTACCCGAGGAGTGTGTTACTGAGGGTACCTGGGTGTGATAGTCCCCGAGGTGTGTGTTACTGGGGGTTCCTGGATGTGAGGGTCCCCAAGGAGTGTGTTACTGGGGTACCTGGGATGTGAGGGTCCAACTTAACCTAACTTAATCATTTAAGATTGGAATTCATCTTCAAGGTACCCAGTTTTAATGACCTCCAATCGTATAGGTTTCGTCTGGACCTGTTAGGACTTGGCCACATGTCTTCTACAATAGTACTTTTGTTATCGGATTCACGTACGATGAAACTGACGGAATATATTAATGATCTAAGTATATACAGTAGTCGTATCTTACAATGCACACTATTCGGCAGTTCCTAGTTAAGAGGTGTCGGTATATACAACGTATACTCATATATCTCCAGATTGTAAGTGTATGTATGTAATGTGTACAAACTGGCGTGGTGTTCCGTGCTGGGAAACCTTACCTGGCTCACTAAGTTCGCAGATACGCAACAACAATAACAACAGCTGTTAAAATTTTTCGTCGACTTTTAGTGAATTTCATTTAGAAACTCGTTGAGCAGGAATTTACCCAAACATGTTCCACTGTTCATTAAAGCAATAAGAACATTTTCCAATATTTTAGTGAGGGCCGAGAACAATATCCTGAAGCTGAGACTGTTATTGATACAATTTTAATTCCAGAATACTGGTGAAAAATGTAATTTATATTACACTGCTGTGGAATTTCACATTTGTATTAGATATTTTAGGCCGTAATGGAAGGTTAAACAATTGTATATTAATATAGAAATCAGATATGATTTCCACAGTTCTGGGAAACAGTATTGTCTATACAAGTTTATTACACAAACCCTGCAATTATGTAAGTTTTAAATTGTCGTGCATGTTCACTAAGCTGCATAATCAACTAAAATAATAGGATGTAAATGCCATTATTATGTGTTTGAGTGGCGGTGTATAGCTGCTGTCCGTGTATATATACATCAAGTATCTCGTACAAACATATATCATTTTGATATGAATATAAACGTATAGACATGTACAGTATATACCTGCTGAATGTGTATGAAGTCTTTCGTCTAAACAAACACGCAAATATAAGTATAAAAATATATGATAGTCATAGTTAAAAAAAATAGATTCTATAAAAGTATTACTCAAGTCTCGTCTCGGAATAATTATTTTACTGAGTTAGTGAATACGCGTACAAAAGGTGTACTGCGTCTCACAGGGTGGCGACACTAAACTCCTACGCATCACGTAAGCTTAACACCAAAGTCCCTTAATATTGTATAACTTTATTCTACTTCTTACACCTCCATCGTCCCACGCCACATCCCTACCTGACTAAATACCTTTCCGTGCCCATCCTCCCAAGCCACATCCCTACCTGACTAAATACCCCCCACCGTGCCCATCCTCCCACGCCACATCCCTTCCTAACTAAATACCCCCACTGTGCCCATCCTCCCACGCCACATCCCTACCTGACTAACACCCCACCGTGCCCATCCTCCCACGCCACATCCCTACCTGACTAAATACCCCACCGTGCCCATCCTCCCAAGCCACATCCCTACCTAACTAAACCCCCACACCGTGCCCATCCTCCCACGCCACATCCCTCCTAACTAAATACCCCCGACCGTGCCCATCCTCCCACGCCACATCCCTACCTAACTAAATACCCCCACCGTGCCCATCTTCCCACGCTACATCCCTACCTGACTAAATACCCCGACCGTGCCCAATGCCCATCCTCCCACGCCATAGATATATCTCCTCCTAATAACACTCGTGGCACTTGACATTTAATATGGATTTAACGCGATGGTTTAGTTGGCGTTTGAGATTATCATTAACCTTGACCTTTGAGCTATATAACCCAACACTAACCGCACCGATTAGTTAAGGAATTTGGGGTTAAACAACAAATTAAAAAAACAAGTAGAACTAGAAAACTAAACGGACGAAGATTAAAACCAAACCGAAGAAGATTAAACTAAACAAAGGAAGATTAAACCAAGGAAAAAGATTAAACCAAACCGAGGAAGATTAAACCAAGCATAAAGTTTAAACCGAACATTGGAATATTAAACTAAACAAAAAAAGATTAAACCAAACGGAGGAAAATTAAACCAAACACGCGGAGATCAAACCGAACAGACGAAAATATTTGACGAAATAAAAGAATTCCTCTTACCGTCGCTTCCTTCTCCCTTTCATCATCCCTCCCAACTCCTCAAAGCATCCATTATTTTACCCCCCCTCAAAAAAAGTAATTATCTTCAACAATCTCTCTCTGTATATATATATATATATATATATATATATATATATATATATATATATATATATATATATATATATATATATATATATATATATATATATATATATATATATTTTTTTGATTTTGTTTTATCTACATACCTTCAGAGGCAACTGAAGATGTCTTGAATAAAGACGAGCTAAGGTACCCTGTTGTTTCCATTTTCCCGTGGGATTTTATCAAGATTTATCTTATCCACGCTTTCATTGTGATTTACATGAATATATATATATATATATATATATATATATATATATATATATATATATATATATATATATATATATATATATATATATATATATATATATATATATATCACGGCAGTGCATTGCACACTCAATACCCACTATTGGGACCTGGTCTCTCACCCTCCTGTATATATACAATTGGTTTGTATTTCTTTAGTGTACTCACCCTGAAGATGTGGAATTACACGAAAGCGCTTGGGAACTTGTGTTTTTCTTTCCTTGTGGTTATCAGCATATACCTAGATACGCGCATACAGTGATTTATTATATATATATATATATATATATATATATATATATATATATATATATATATATATGTTAATATGTGTTCTGATGATGTAGATGCAATTCTGAGTGTGTGTGATGATGGTGGTGGGTGGATGGATGCTCGTGGTGATGGTGATGGTGGATGATGCTAGTGGTGATGGCAGCGGTTGTATTGATTGTAGCTGCTGTGGCAGAATAACAATATGTTGCCAACTCAAGACAATTTCAGTTAGCAATTTTGGTGTGTTGAGTCCATGTTGGAATAATGAGAGAGAGAGAGAGAGAGAGAGAGAGACCGACCCTGAACCCTCTCGCTCATTAAACGCCCTCTTAACATAAACGAGTTACTCCTTCAGTTAAAAAAAAAAGTCCTTGTAAGAAAGCTTAGAGAGACTCCTAAGCGATGTTTAATGGCGTTTTCGATGCCAAGTTCCGAGAATAAAAAAATGTCGAATTACGATGCAGAATATCTGTCGGGTGTGAGAGAGATATCAAATTCTACTTAAGTTTTCTTCGTGTATTATTATTATTATTATTATTATTATTATTATTATTATTATTATTATTATTATTATTATTATTATTATTATTATTATTATTATTATTATTTAATATTTGTTTCTTTTATGACCGTGGAATTCATACCAACGACAAGAAGAGGAAGAAGGCTTTTGCTTGACGGCTACGCCTACATCGTTGATAAACGGAAAGACAATGTATTGTAATATATTGGCGATGTGAACGCAAAGAAAGTTGTTGGGGACGATTAAAAACAGAAGAAAACGTTATTCAAGGAGAAGCAAGTAATCACTCACATCCGCCTGATGCCGGACGTAACATGTCCTTGAAAACAGTAAAGAAAATTAAAGAAAGAGCCAGACAGTCGGAGGAAGTGACATCGACTATTATACAAAACTGCACCAGTGAGTACCCACTTGATGCTGCAGGTGCTCTTCCTAAGAAAGAAACTCTGGCAAGAATGGTGCGCAGACAACGCATGGCACCTGACGGGGACTTTTTAACTGACGACTTACGGAAATCAATTAGAGGAGAAGACTTTGTCATCCATGAAAGTGACAACCTGCTAATTCTGTCAACACCTCGAAACTTACAGCTTCTTGCTTTCAAAGACCACTGGCTGTGTGATGGGACATTTGATTCTGCGCCAGTAGGCTTTCAGTTATATACAGTGCATGTTATGCTGGATGAGAGCCATACAATTCCCTTGGCATACTGCATCGCAAGGAACAAAAACCAAGCAACTTACGACATGATTTTTAGCACCCTCAAGCAAGTGAGACCAGATCTCAATCCTGTATCAGTCACCATTGACTATGAAAGAGCGGCTCTTAATAGCACCACAACATGTTTCCCAAACACAAAAATTTTTTGATGTTTTTTTTTTTTCCATTTCGGGCTGTGTTTGTGGAGACAAACACAGGGCTTAGGACTACAGACTTGGTATAATTACCCAAGAAATGCACTCATCGTCAAGTCCGTTCAAGCTTTAGCATTTGTGCCAGTCAGTGACGTTGCTGAAAGCTTCAATGAATTTGTCTCAGTACTAGATGATGAAACTTATGAACTTCTATCTGAGTTTCTTGGCTACTTTGAAGCGACATGGATTGGTGTTGTACAGCGTGGAAGACGACGAAGACCAGCATTCGAACTCAGGCTGTGGAACATATTGGAGAGAAACACACAAGGCCTTCCACGGACAACAAACTCTCTTGAAGGATGGCACAGGGGGTTTGAGCAGAGAATGGCAATCACCCACCCCACCGTTTGCCGTCCTGTTTCAAAACTAAGAAAAGATCAGTCGGACTGGGAGTTGACAATTGAGCAGGCAGTAGCAGGAATGGTATTGAGGAAACCGAAGAAGAAGTACCAGATATTAAACACAAGACTGAAGGCTGTCATTGAGAAATATGAGGAGTATCCCAGAATCGACTTCTTGAGAGCAATTGCCCACAATCTTTAAATATTTATGAACATTTCGTTTTATACAACATTTTTTTATAAAGCAATTACATTACAATTAATATCTTTTATCCTTTAGTAAATGTGCAAAAAATACATTGCAAAGAAGAAAGAAAAATAAAAAAAAATTAAAAGGGCCATATATCCGTTCGGCCATTTGTCCGTTCGGTCTACTGTCCGTTCGGTCAAATGTCGTCCAAATGTCCTTCGGCCATCTGTCCGGGAACCATATAAACTGTACCGAATTTATGTAGAGCTATAGAGGAACACCTTCAATTATATAAACTATGCCGAATTATAGTGAGATACTTTAAATTATATAAACTATGCCGAATTATAGAGGGGTACTTTAATTATATAAACTATGCTGAATTATAGAGGGATATTTTAAATTATATAAACTATGCCGAATTATAGAGGGATATTTTAAATTATATAAACTATGCCGAATTATAGAGGGACATTTTAAATTATATAAACTATGCCGAATTATAGAGGGATATTTTAAATTATATAAACTATGCCGAATTATAGAGGGGTATTTTAAATTATATAAACTATGCCGAATTATAGAGGGATATTTTAAATTATATAAACTATGCCGAATTATAGAGGGGTATTTTAAATTATATAAACTATGCCGAATTATAGAGGGATATTTTAAATTATATAAACTATGCCGAATTATAGAGGGGTATTTTAAATTATATAAACTATGCCGAATTATAGAGGGATATTTTAAATTATATAAACTATGCCAAATTATAGAGGGGTATTTTAAATTATATAAACTATGCCGAATTATAGAGGGATATTTTAAATTATATAAACTATGCCGAATTATAGAGGGGTATTTTAAATTATATAAACTATGCCGAATTATAGAGAAACACTTTCAATTTACATTACGTTTTGTTATTACTATTATTATTAGTCTTCCTTTTGTAAACATCGTCATCGGAATATTAACATAGGAACAATTATCATCACTAAAACTACTTTATCCGAGGTTAATCCCCAGTGACCTAAGTTACTGTGCCACCGCTGTCATCATCATTATAACTTACCCACCATCGCCTCGCCTCCTCCAGTTACAACGTGTTCCTGTGGCAAGTAAACAACATAGTTACTTTACCTGGTGAAGTAAACATTGTTTGGTGAAGAAACATTACTTGGTGAAGTAAACATTACCTGTTGAAGTAAGCATTACCTGGTGAAGAAAAAACATTACCTGGTGAAGTAAGCATTACCTGGTAAAGTAAGCATTACCTGGTGAAGTAAGCATTACCTGGTGAAGAAAACATTACCTGGTGAAGAAAAACATTACCTGGTGAAGTAAACGGTGCCTGGTGAAGTAAACATTACCTGGTGAAGTAAACATTACCTGGTGAAGTAAACATTACCTGGTGAAGTAAGTATTACCTGGTGAAGTAAACAGTGTCTGGTGAAGTAAACATTACCTGTTGAAGTAAGCATTACCTGGTGAAGAAAAAACATTACCTGGTGAAGTAAGCATTACCTGGTGAAGTAAGCATTACCTGGTGAAGAAAACATTACCTGGTGAAGTAAGCATTACCTGGTGAAGTAAACATTACCAGGTGAAGTAAACATTACCTGGTGAAGAAAACATTACTTGGTGAAGAAACATTACCTGGTGAAATAAACATTACCTGGTGAAGTAAACATTACCTGGTGAAGTAAGCATTACCTGGTGAAGTAAACAGTGCCGGGTGAAGTAAACATTACCTGGTGATGAAAACATTACCTGGTGAAGTAAGCATTACCTGGTGAAGTAAACATTACCTGGTGAAGAAAAACATTACCTGGTGAAGTAAACATTACCTGGTGAAGTAAGCATTACCTGGTGAAGTAAACAGTGCCTGGTGAAGTAAACATTACCTGGTGAAGTAAGTATTACCTGGTGAAGTAAACAGTGTCTGGTGAAGTAAACATTACCTGGTGAAGTAAACATTACCTGGTGAAGTAAGCATTACCTGGTGAAGTAAACAGTGCCTGGTGAAGTAAACATTACCTGGTGAAGTAAGTATTGCCTGGTGAAGTAAACAGTGTCTGGTGAAGTAAACATTACCTGGTGAAGTAAACATTACCTGGTGAAGTAAGCATTACCTGGTGAAGTAAACAGTGCCTGGTGAAGTAAACATTACCTGGTGAAGTAAGTATTACCTGGTGAAGTAAACGGTGCCTGGTGAAGTAAACATTACCTGGTGAAGTAAACATTACCTGGTGAAGTAAACATTACCTGGTGAAGTAAGTATTACCTGGTGAATTAAACAGTGTCTGGTGAAGTAAACATTACCTGGTGAAGTAAACATTACCTGGTGAAGTAAGCGTTACCTGGTGAAGAAAAAACATTACCTGGTGAAGTAAACATTACCTGGTGAAGTAAGCATTACCTGGTGAAGTAAGCATTGCCGGGTGAAGTAAGCATTACCTGGTGAAGTAAACATTACCTGGTGAAGAAGACATTACCTTGTGAATTAAGCATTACCTGGTGAAGTAAACATTACCTGGTGAAGAAAACATTACCTAGTGAAGTAACCATTACCTGGTGAAGTAAGCATTACCTGGTGAAGAAAACATTACCGTGTGAATTAAGCATTACCTGGTGAAGTAAACATTACCTGGTGAAGAAAACATTACCTGGCGAAGTGACCAGGTAAGTGCACCAACCATGGGGTGAACAAATGAGTGGTGTGCACCTACCATGGGGTGAACAAATAAGTGCACCAACCATGGAGTGAACAAATGAGTGCACCAACCATGGAGTGTTAATTAACGTGACGTAACTGAGTGAGAGTCCTTGTACCTATCTTCTGGTTTCCCAAAATATGAATTATACATTTCCCCTCAGACTCGCGGTTTCGCCATAAAAGTTAATGGAAAGTAAATACGTCCGATTGGAGTAATATTAGTTTTACCTTAATTACTTAAAGGAAAGCGTACCGAAAGTTTTTTGCATAAAGGTTATACTGTTAATTTATATTGTTTGTTCATTGTATTTGATGTAAACTGTATAATAATGGGTATAATTTGTGTTCTGGTAACAATGAAATGGTCTTTTGGGTCTTCAATGTTCTCACGCCTTGTAAATCTGTTGAACACATGTAGGTGAGGCTTCAGTTAGATGAGGTATTCATATAGGTGAAGCTTAAGGTCAGAACCTGAGGTCTTGATTCTGGACCACTTTTCTGGCACATATCCGAAATACTAATGATTATGATCCCAATAATAAAAATATAATGATCAATACATTGATAATGGTAACATTAATAATAATAATAATAATAATAATAATAATAATAATAATAATAATAGCCATTTTTCCTTCTCGGTATCTTATTTCTTTTGAGTATTTATTACACAAACAAACACAATCGTCTGCCTCCCTCCTCCTTACCTTGATCTTTATATATATATATATAGATATATATATATATATATATATATATATATATATATATATATATATATATATATATATATATATATATATATATATATATATATATATATATATATATATATATATATATATATATAGTGTGTGTGCGCGCGCGCGGTCCTTATTTCCACAGTTTTAAAGATATAGAGCTGAAATTTGGCAGGGAGGTGCAGGTGGCCAGAGATAGTGTTGCACTATCTCCTATCACTCCACATGGGGGCGGGTTAGCCCAGCAGGGGCCGACCACAAAACCCCACTCGCGAGTCGATCCACAGTTTCAAAGATAGAGTACTGAAATTTGGTAATGAAGTGCGGGCCCCGTTGGGTATGGTCGTGCACTGTCCCTCCGCCCGGGCAAAGCTGTGTAACTGAGCTATCATGCTATAAAATTGGACATGCATATGAGGGATTACATCTCTTGTTTCATTCGAAGAATTTTTGTGTTGATGGAGGTGGTTAGGATAGGGGGGAGGGCGGTGGATGAAAGTAATGGAGAGGGTGAGGGTGACGGAAAAAGGGAGGATGGTGGAGGAGAGAGGGAGTTTGAGGGTGGAGGAGAGGGAGGAAGGGAGCCATGGCTGCGTGGTATGATGAAAAGGGATAATAAAGTTAATAAGACCACAATCACATATTTTACCGAGACTTTCATCACTCCTAAGACCCGAAAATAAGAAGACAACTTGTGAATATTCTCGTTTTAACTTAACTTATTTCGTTATTTAAAAAAAAATGCTCGCAAATTTGTCACGTGATGTGGCTTGATTACCTGTGAGGTACCAGCTGGGTGAGGTCCCATGTGTGAGGGACCAATTGGGTGAGGTCCCTTGTGTGAGGGACCAATTGGGTGAGGTCCCTTGTGTGAGGGACCAACTGGGTGAGGTCCCTTGTGCTAGGGACCAACTGGGTAAGGTCCCTTGTGTGAGGGACCAATTGGGTCAGGTCCCTTGTGTGAGGGACCAACTGGGTGAGATCCCTTGTGTGAGGGACCAGCTGGGGAGGGAAGGTCGACCCTGGTTATAACAAATGACCTGTCGAGTGACAGAAGGTGGCTAGGGAGGGAGGAGATAGGGAGGGAGGGAGGGAGGGAGGGAGGGAGGAGAGCGAAGCAAATGGAAAAGAGAAAGGGAAGGGCAAGGGAGGGAGGATATGGTGAACATAAGAACATAAGAACATAAGAAAATAAGGAGTCTGCAATAGGCCGGTTGGCCTGTGCATGGCAGCTCCTGTCGAGAGTTACTACCACTCTCTATCATCCATGAATCTATCCAGCCTCCCTTTGAAACTTTCCAGCGTTCCAGCACTTACTACAAAGTTGCTAAGTTTGTTCCACTCGTCCACCACCCTATTTGTAAACCAGTTCCTTCCTATCTCCCTCCTAAACCTAAACTTATCCAACTTGAATCCGTTGTTCCGAGTCCTATCCTGCTCGGATATTATAAGAACTTTATCTATATCACCTTTATTGATTCCTTTCACCCACTTGAATACTTCTATCATATCTCCCCGCACTCTTCGTCTTTCTAGGGAATGCATGTTTAGTTTCTTTAACCTATCCTGATATGGAAGGTTTCTAAGTCCCGGAATCATTTTCGTCATTCTTCGCTGCACCGACTCTAGTGAATTGATATCCATTCTATAATAAGGGTACCAGAACTGAACTGCATAATCGAGGTGCGGCCTGACTAGCGCAAGATATAGTTGCAATAAGACCTCTGCACTCTTATTACTTACACTTCTAGATATAAAACCCAATACTCTGTTTGCCTTATTTCGAACATTAACGCACTGTTTTCTTGGCCGTAGGTCCGGGCTTACAAGTACCCCTAGGTCTCTTTCACAAGTCGACTTCTCTAGGTTGATGTTGTTAAGGCTGTATACATTGACACTATTTGTTCTTCCAATATTAAGTACGCTGCACTTGCTGGTGTTGAATTTCATTTGCCATTTTTCAGACCACCCCTGCAGTTTATTTAGATCCTCCTATAATACATTTGCATCCTGTCCTGAATTAATCTGCCGCCCTATTTTGGTGTCATCCGCAAACTTGCTTATGTCACTGCTGATCCCAGTATCTAGATCGTTTATGTAGATTATGAACAAGAGTGGGCCTAGTACTGACCCCTGGGGAACCCCACTGGTTACACGACCCCACTCAGATTTAACACCATCTACACTGACCCTCTGCGTTCTATCGGTGAGCCATGATTTTATCCAATTTAAAACTTTCCCCTCGATACCAAGAGCCTTAATTTTTCTCAGAAGCCTCTGATGCGGTACTCTGTCAAATGCTTTGCTAAAGTCTAAGTAAATAACATCGTAATTTTCGTCACTATCTACTACCTCGAAGACTTTCCTAAAAAATGTCAGCAGATTTGTTGGACAAGATCTTCCCTTTGTAAACCCATGTTGAGAGTCGTAGATTAATTTGCTTTTCTCTAAATGCGATCGGATGTTATCTGCTATAATTGATTCAAGAAATTTCCCCACTACTGACGTCAAACTGATTGGCCGGTAATTTGACGCTGATGCTCTGTCTCCTTTTTTGAATGTGGGTACTACATTTGCCTGTTTCCACAAGTCTGGCACAACTCCGGTGTCTAATGATTTTGTAAATAAGTTTACGAGGGGTCCGCTAATCTGTTCCCTACACTCTTTCAAGACTCGAGGGAAAGTTTCATCCGGCCCTGGGGATTTTGTCTTCTTTAGTTTATTTATCTTCTTAAGAACATCCTCTTTTCTGATAGTGATATTCTTTAATTTCTCTTCTTCCTTTCCCTTAAATATCAGTTCCACCTCTGGAATTTCATCGCGAATTTCCTCTGCGAAAACTGATAAGAAGTAGCTGTTCAATGCTTTGCATATTTCTTCACTGCCATTTATCACTTCTCCCCTCCCTGACTTTAAAGGCCCAACTTTGTCCTTGACCTTTGTTCTATATACCTGGAAAAATCCCTTGGGATTTGCCTTGGATTCTCTTGCTATTTTGATTTCATAGTCTCTCTTTGCTTTCCTTACATTTTTCTTAACGTTCCTAGATATTTCATTATATCTATTTCTGAGCTGCTCCTCCCCTCCCTTTAATTTCTTATATATTCCTTTCTTTATTCTTATGTCATGTTTAAGTTTTCTGGTCATCCACCTTGGCTCATTCTTATTTGACCTAATTTTTCTGTATGGTATATTTTGTTCTTGTGCTTTATGTAGTATACTAGTGAATATATTATAGTCATGATCAATTGTTGTGTCATGATCAATTGTTGTGTCATCTATGACCTCACCCCTTCCTACTGGTAACTGACGTGACTGTTCCCAGGTGACCTCACCTAGGTACCTTCTTAACCCCTGATAATCCGCCAACCGAAAGTTTGGGACTCTGACCATATTGTCATTGTTTTTCGTTTCCCAGTTTAGGGTGAACCTGATTTCTCTGTGATCACTGTTACCTAGTTCTTCCCCTACTGTGATATCTCTGATAATATTTTCTTTATTTGTTAATACTAGGTCTAATATATTGACACCTCTAGTAGGTTCTGTAATTAGTTGTTTCAAAAAATTGTCCTGTACTGCGTCTAGGAAGTCTTCAGATTCATAGTCAACTACAATGTTGTCCCAGTCATTATTTCTGAAGTTGAAATCCCGCATAATGCATAGGTTGTTATATTTTGCTGCCCTACTCATTTCCTGCCATATGGGCTGAGCTGCTTCCTTCCCAAGACTTGGGGGCCTGTAAATCACTCCCATAATTAGTTTTTCTCTTCCTTCCGTGATTTCTACCCATACAGACTCGGTTCCTATTTCACCCTTTATTGAATTATTATACAACATTTTAATGTATCCTTGACGAAGAGTGCGACTCCTCCCTCCTTCCTACCTTCCCTGTCCTTGTGAAAAAGGTTGTACCCTTCTATGTGGTACTCTGATAAAAAAATTTTGCTCGCCAGATTCATCCAAGTTTCGGTGATTGCTATGACGTCTACATTCTCGGTACATACAACCGCTCTCAGCAAGTCTATTTTATTTCTAACGCTCCTACTTTTTGTATAGTATACATTTAAACCTACCCTTCCCTGGTCCTGTTTTACCCCTTGTCCTAAGTAACCAATTTTACTTCCCAGGACCAGCTTGTTTTTTGACTCCCACTTACCCCGACCTCTCTCTACTGGCGAAACCCCCCCCCCTTTGAAGTAACAATTTCACGCTCCAGGGATGCAGACAAAGTCTTTACCCCCGCACGAGACAAGTGTACTCCGTCACGACTGTACAGGTAGTCGTTTCCATAGAATCGTTGCCAGTTATCAATGAATGCCCAACCATTGTTTGCACAATGTTTTTCCATTCGGCAATTTATAGCACTTGCCCTGGACAGCCATTCACGACCAACCCCTCTTCTAGGCAAGACACCACATACTATCGGGATCCCTCCCCTATCTCTAATCTTCCCCAGCGCCTCCCTATACCTCTTGAAAAGTTCCTCACTCCTAACCTTTCCTATGTCGTTTCCTCCCACACTAAGACGCACTACTGGATTGGTACCCTCCCCTGACAAAACCCTGTCTATCCTCTCAGCTACATGCCCTATCCCAGCCCCAGGAAAACACACCCTAGTCCTACGGCTGGTAGGAAGAGAATTTTACTCTCATGTTGAGTCAGACTGATACAGAATTTTCTTCGTTAGCAATATATTATAACGACAAAACTTGTAAAATGAATTACTAGAGAAACAGATGATTTTAGCTTCGTATATAAGTTAAGTGAATAGGATTATGAATTTAGTGCCTTATTACTTGATATTTTGTATATTGGGGTTAAGTTATAGAAGTAATGTATAGGTTAGGTTAGGTTGCAATAGGTTTGATAATGTTCCAGTAGGTACGTTAGATTAGGTTAGACTGCTTTGGATTAGACTAAATTTCTATTGATTAGGTTAAGTTAGGATAGGTTACATTATGTTTTACTTGGTTAGATAGAACTTACTAAAGTTAAATTGCGTCTTCTTATATTTTGTAAGTATACGTTTCTTTAATCATTTAAATTTCTATTACCGTGAGCGGCAAGACCAATATTTGAAACACACCACAACATGAAAATAAACAACAATAAATTCATAATTATATTTATTTTATATTTGATGATCATTAATGACACTTACAGCATTCTGGCCAAAATCAATGGGAAATAAGACCACCCGTTGATATTATAATTTTATGAAAGAGCCAGGTAATAGGTGAGTGTCCTTACTGACTTAACCAACATACAATACACAACACAGCACATACACTACTTACTTACACAAGCTGGTGTGTGTGTGTGTGTGTGTGTGTGTGTGTGTGTGTGTGTGTGTGTGTGTGTGTAATCATAGCTACATTGTCAATAATATTATCAGGTGATAGAATTTTCTCCGGGTTATAACTTAAAGCTTATACCTTAATCAATGGTGTTCCGAGGAAATTAAATTTAACTAGATGCGTAGTGTGTATTGGGGAGTAACATAGGTATCTTGCGTTTGATTTCATCTGTTATCTAAAATTAGATTAAGATATTATTACACAAGTTAATTAATTAATTACTGATACAAATTTTATTGATTGTTGTATTTCGGATGCAAGTGACACTATCATTGTGCTTATTATGAATTAATAGTAATTATGATGTTGAGGTTTTTAACTCAAGGTTTACTATCTTGTCGTTTCTTGTTTACTTCTAAACACCCTTTTGCCTTGTGTGCTTTTGTGTTGCTCTCGTCACTGTGTTTCTTACAACAATGTAAAATTGTTTCTTTATTCTCCGCGTAAATAACTAAAGTCATACACACTATTCCTGTGTTGGGTGCTCTCTCTCTCTCTCTCTCTCTCTCTCTCATGATAATTTATAAACCATCGCTTAAATAATAGTAAAAAATATAACTAAATATTGGCCATAAGCTGCGTTAGGGAGGGAAGCGCGGCGAGAGAAAAAGTGTCCCAGTACGTGATTTACTCAGGTCTGGCGGTCATAGAACCGTCTGCCACTTTTTTCAATAGGGAACTTACCACACTGATGACTGGTAGGAGCACCAGACAGCTTCCCACACTGATGACTGGTAGGAGCACCAGACAGCCTCCCACACTGTTGACTGGTAGGAGCACCAGACAGCTTCCCACACTGATGACTGGTAGGAGCACCAGACAGCCTCCCACACTGTTGACTGGTAGGAGCACCAGACAGCTTCCCACACTGATGACTTAGGAGCCCAGACAGCCTCCCACACTGTTGACTGGTAGGAGCACCAGACAGCTTCCCACACTGATGACTGGTAGGAGCACCAGACAGCCTCCCACACTGATGACTGGTAGGAGCACCAGACAGCTTCCCACACTGATGACTGGTAGGAGCACCAGACAGCCTCCCACACTGTTGACTGGTAGGAGCACCAGACAGCTTCCCACACTGATGACTGGTAGGAGCACCAGACAGCCTCCCACACTGTTGACTGGTAGGAGCACCAGACAGCCTCCCACACTGTTGACTGGTAGGAGCACCAGACAGCCTCCCACACTGATGACTGGTCGGAGCACCAGACAGACTCCCACACTGATGACTGGTAGGAGCACCAGACAGCCTCCCACACTGCTGACTGGTCGGAGCACCAGACAGCCTCCCACACTGCCAGTAGGACGGTACGCGACTCACCCCTCACCGGCCGAATGACACCATCCTGGCGCTTGAGTACACCTCTGGTAGTCAATTAGTGCATCATCCTACGCCGTTGCTTCCATTCCTCAGCTTCAATATACCTCTGGGCCGGTGTTACCGAGTCACTCCACGACAAGCTAATGGTGGCACCGAGCGTCTGTTCCTTCCCAACTTAAGACAGGATTATGCTTAAACCTGAGATCTGTACAGCTGTCGTCTAGGGAGTATCTCTTCCCTTACTTTCGCTTGAGAATTTTTTTGGTTTATTTAATTGATTCACCTAATAAGCTCATCTAAAGATATGGTTGTAATTTTCGTAGTTAGCCTTTTCTCAACCGGGAAATTAAAAGTGTTTAATTGGTCTAAAATAAGTACATGTTGGGGGATAAGAGGTGGAGTAAAGGGAGTGGTGATGGAGGAGAAGTCGATGATAGGGAACAGACATGACATTGAAGGAGACTTAATCATATAATTAGTCTTCAGTTAACCAGATATCCAATAATATATCGTGTTATTCCTACATTAACAACGACTAACAGTTCACAAAAAAAGAATAATAGAAATAATAACCAATACACATACGGCGGTCAAACTGTTATAATCTGACGTCCAACACGCTCCAACACGCTCCAACACGGTCCAACACGGTCCAACACGGTCCAACACGCTCCAACACGCTCCAACACGCTCCAACACGCCCAACACGCTCCAACACGCCCAACACGCTCCAACACGCTCCAACACGCTCCAACACGCTCCAACACGGTCCAACACGGTCCAACACGGTCCAACACGCTCCAACACGCTCCAACACGCTCCAACACGCTCCAAATTCTATCTGGATTGTTACTGTTGGCTGAACGTACAGGTAATTAATAAAGTTATAATTACAGAGATTTGGTAGACTACTGGAATAATAACGTTACTGGATGGTCTGGGTAACTTTCTGTGATATTCGTTAGTGATTCTGTACTAAAATAAATTGGCTTAACAATCAATATCAGCTCTCATGGTTGTCAGTAGCCTACACATGGTGGTCACCCCTTTCATGGTCGACAGTCCCACTCATGGTCGCCACCTCTCTCTCTTGGTTGTCATCCCTCTTATGGTTTTCAGTACCCCGTGGTTTCCATCTACTCCCTTAACGAAGAAACCATTAACGAAGGCACCATTAACGAAGGCACCGTTAACGAATGCACCATTAACGAAGACACCATTAACGAAGGCACCATTAACGAAGGCTCTCTCAACGAAATAATCCATTAACGCTGAATTCATCAACGAAAACTCTCTTGAGGGAAAACACCATGAGCCAAGACACATCAGCTCGGTCAACTGTACTGGACTGCGGCGATCGAACGCCCTGCACTCTCCTTAAAGCCAAGTGACTGGAAAATAATGACAGTTTATTAGCGGGTGATTGTGAGGGAGCTCCACCACTGGTCCGTGATTGTGAGGGAGCTCCACCACTGATCCGTGATTGTGAGGGAGCTCCACCACTGATCCGTGATTGTGAGGGAGCTCCACCACTGGTCCGTGATTGTGAGGGAGCTCCACCACTGGACTGTGATTGTGAGGGATCTCCACCACTGGTCCGTGATTATGAGGGAGCTCCACCACTGGTCCGTGATTGTGACGGAACTCCACCACTGGTCCGTGATTGTGAGGGAGCTCCACCACTGGTCCGTGATTGTGAGGAGCACCACTGGTCCGTGATTGTGAGGGAGCTCCACCACTGGTCCGTGATTGTGAGGGAACTCCACCACTGGTCCGTGATTGTGAGGGAACTTCACCACTGGTCCGTGATTGTGAGGAGTTCCACTAGTCCGTGATTGTGAGGGAGCTCCACCACTGGTCCGTGATTGTGAGGGAGCCCACCACTGGTCCGTGATTGTGAGGATCTCCACCACTGGTCCGTGATTGTGAGGGAGCTCCACCACTTGTCCGTGATTGTGAGGGATCTCCACCACTGGTGCGTGATTATGAGGAGCTCCACCCATTTATCCGTGATTGTGAGGGAGCTCCACCACTTGTCCGTGATTGTGAGGGAGCTCCACCACTGGTCTGTGATTGTGAGGGATCTCCACCACTGGTCCGTGATTGTGAGGGATCTCCACCACTGGTCCGTGATTGTGAGTGATCTCCACCACTGGTCCGTGATTGTGAGGGAGCTCCACCACTTGTCCGTGATTGTGAGGGATCTCCACCACTGGTCCGTGATCGTGATGGAGCTCCACCACTGGTCCGTGATCGTGAGGGAGCTCCACCACTGGTCCGTGATCGTGATGGAGCTCCACCACTGGTCCGTGATCGTGATGGAGCTCCACCACTGGTCCGTGATCGTGATGGAGCTCCACCACTGGTCCGTGATCGTGATGGAGCTCCACCACTGGTCCGTGATCGTGATGGAGCTCCACCACTGGTCCGTGATCGTGATGGAGCTCCACCACTGGTCCGTGATCGTGAGGGAGCTCCACCACTAGTCCGTGATTGTGAGTGATCTCACCACTGGTCCGTGATTGTGGGGGCTCACCACTGGTCCGTGATCGTGAGGGAGCTCCACCACTGGTCCGTGATTGTGAGGGAGCTCCACCACTTGTCCGTGATCGTGAGGGAGCTCCACCACTAGTCCGTTTTTATTTATCTATTTATTAATAAGATTTCCTATACCTGCTTAAAAACGGTATAATGGAGAAATATAAGGATTATATTACAGTATATCAAGATAGATGGAATATACCTCCTATACTTATAAAACTGTGAAGCATATCTACCCAGGTTATATATATATATATAAAGGTATATATCCCATCCAACATCGAAGTTTCATTCCTAGGACGCATACGTCGCAGCACACCTGAAAAAATAACACAGTATATTAGTGATGTAGTCAAGTGAACCACCCATTACTCTTATCTGGAAAAGTGTACGTTTGTGTTAGTTATTTTTCGTGATAAACCTGAAATATTTGCATGTTTTTATACATTAAATAGACAGCGTCGTTTCAGTTTTAATGAAAATTTTTAGAGGGATTCCATTTTTTTGGGGGGGGTATTAATCTCTAATGGTAGTATATTAGATGGTGATGGTAGTTGTGATAATGATGAATGATGATGATGAAGATGGTGATGCTGCTGTGAGAAAGATAAGGTTCTTAACGCAGAACAAAATAGTGTACCGTATATGTTTCACTCATGTATGTAATGTATGTATGTATGTAATATATGTAATGTATGGTATGGTATGTATGTGTGTGTGTGTATGTAGGTGTATGTGTGTGTGTATGCCTGTAACCTGTGGTGTATTGGTCAGCATGCTCTCCTCGCAAGCCAGGGACCCGGGTTCGATCCTCAGGCCGGGTGAAACTATGGGCAAGTTTCTTTACGCCATTTGCCTCTGTTTACCCAGTAGTAATTGGGAACCTGGATGTTAATCGATATGCGGATCGTGTTCCGGGGTAATGGTTAGTCAGTGCAGTTGGCGAGTTGTACGGTCTTCTCGGACTATTCCTTGACACTGGGTCATGCTGCTCGTTAATTCAGTGTGTGGTTGTTGTGTTGGCGACAGCTTCTACACCTTAAACAAATTCACGCCTCATTACACGAGGGGCAACCATTATATATGTATGTGTGGTATGTTATATGGTATGGTATGTTATGTTATGTTATATGGTATGTTATATGGTATGGTATGTTATGTTATGTTATATGGTATGGTATGTTATGTTATGTTATATGGTATGTTATATGGTATGGTATGTTATGTTCTGTTATATGGTATGTTATGTTATATGGTATGTTATATGGTATGGTATGTTATGTTATGTTATATGGTATGTTATATGGTATGGTATGTTATGTTATGTTATATGGTATGTTATATGGTATGGTATGTTATGTTATATGGTATGGTATGTAATGCTATATGGTATGGTATGGTATGTTATGTTCTGTTATATGGTATGTTATGTTATATGGTATGTTATATGGTATGGTATGTTATGTTATGTTATATGGTATGGTATGGTATGTTATGTTCTGTTATATGGTATGTTATGTTATCTGGTATGTTATATGGTATGGTATGTTATGTTATGTTATATGGTATGTTATATGGTATGTTATGTTATGTTATAAGGTATAGTATGTTATGTTATGTATCAACAAGTCCACAACAGGTAAATGATTCTTAAAAACAGTTCACAACAATTTCCAGAACTTCAGATTAAAACTTTAATTTTTTCCGGATTCCTAGCGTGTAATAATGAACAAATTGCAGCACTGTCGGGCTAGTAAATGTTGTGGTGTCGCAGAGAGGTGCAGTGGCAGCTATGTTACTGGGATATGGTGTATGTACTGACCTATAATAATACTTGCTTAAAGACCTTAGTTGTTGATGTTCAGTAACCCGAGGGAGATGGTTGGGGGTTTGTTTACACTGTGGTTTTATATAATACAGGTAAAGTAACGTGGATATAGGAGGAGGCAGCTTTATGATTCGTAAATAAGCTGAACTTTTGGGTCAACTGTATTTATGTATTTATTAGTTCCAAGATAGAAGTATTTTTTGCAACATTATTATTTTTTTTTTTTTTGCGGGGGAGGGGGGGGGATATTAATGTCAAGCAAAATGTTTCATCCTGAGAGTAACCAACAGACCCTCAGTCATATAGAGACGGTGGCTACAACAGGGTGGTAATATTGTTTAACATTTTTTTTAATCAGTTAAACGTCGGTCTTCGTATTTCCATTTCGAAATTCATGTGACAGGTCTCCTCTTTAACAAAGAATTTTCTTCCAGACGGCACCTTACTTGTGACCAGTCTGTTCAAACAGCAAGACTAGAATTGTTAACATATGACGGTCAGCTACAGGGTGTGTGTGAGCTGTTCTGGTCCGGTTGCATATTACAGTATTGGAATCTCGAATGAAGCCTCAGGGACCCCGCCACCCACCAAGGACTCGCCCCCCGACTCAGAAATTATACTTTTAGTCTTATATGCATGTGTCAGTCTCCACGACATTACAGGAAATTATATCATGGAAACAATATTATGATATGTGTATCAATGATGATTAAGTGCACGTTTATAATGGTTATTAATGATAAGCGGTATTCTGGTGGCACCTATTGGCAACACCACACATAACTGTCAGCTGTTGCATCCTTGCCAGCAGCAGGAGTATTGAGCCCGTGTTATAACTTCATTATTTGACACACTACTCGTAAAAAGCTGATTCTTTAATATTACCAAGGAGAAATTATTAAAAAAAACTTGTATTACGTGAAGATTAGGCACCCCAGCTTATTTCACCTGATGATGAAACAACCTACAGTTATCTGGGGTAGGGGTTAAATTCGGTTTGGTTAGCGTCATGGTGTTAAATCATCAGATGAAATAAGCTGGGGTGTTGTGATTAGTTCGGTTTCTCGACACCAGAAAAAACGTTTACAAGGACACCATAATCAGGCGGGAAGAAACGCTCGTCATTATCCCATCATCAATGTTTATCAACACTGTGTGATATCAACACCAAGTGATCAAAGTCTGGATTTACATTTGGTCTCTTAAAGCATTAATTACCTGACATGTCAATCCTTAAATTTTTGGTCCGTGGTCAAAATTCTGGACTGTCTTATTTCATGCTGTAGTTCTGGACTGTCTACTTAAATGCTGTGGTCTGGACTGTCTACTTAAATGCTGTGGTTTTGGACTGTACTTAAATGCTGTGACTTTGGACTGTCTACTTAAATGCTGTAGTTCTGGACTGTCTACTTAAAAGCTGTGGCCTGGACTGTCTACTTAAATGCTGTGACTTTGGACTGTCTACTTAAATACTGTGGCTCTGAACTGTCTACTTAAATGCTGTGGTCTGGACTGTCTACTTAAATGCTGTGACTTTGGACTGTCTACTTAAATACTGTGGCTCTGAACTGTCTACTTAAAAGCTGTGGCCTGGACTGTCTACTTAAATGCTGTGACTTTGGACTGTCTACTTAAATACTGTGGCTCTGAACTGTCTACTTAAATGCTGTGGTCTGGACTGTTAAGGTGAAATTCCCGTATAATATAAACACTGATAAAAGCCTCGACTATACACACAGGTGAAGACATATGTTGTCTCGCTCACACTATATTATTCCTTCATTAAATAAAAGCATAATATTTACTGCCCCAGATAATATAGTCAATATGGGATTAAGTTTACCAGCTTAATTAGAGTCAGCGAGCCAGCAGGTGTAATTGTAATAATATACAATTATGTACATAGTTATGTCTATAATGTTATTATGTAAATAGTTAACGTGTGTTTTTAATTACTTGGTAATGACAGTCATTAGAACCATGAACATTCTTAATGGTGCGCTAATACTCAAGTACCTTTAGTAATATTAATTAAGAGGTGTTGAGCTCTCATTTTGTTTCGTTTATTTGAAAATATATTCTTAAATTTTTATGAAGTAATCAACAGTACGGTACATATACGAGTATATCATGATAGGTGTACAGATTAATACTGGAAGTCAAAAGTTAACATGTTGGGGCATGGCAGCCAAGTGGAGTTCCCTGGCAGACCTTGGGATTAAAATCACCCCTTCTCCCGCTCAACCCCCTCCCCTCACCCCCTCACCCCCCTTTCCCTCACCCCCTTCCCCTCATCCCCCCTCACTTGGAACCACCTCGAAGACGATGGCAAAATTTCCCTGCAAAATTAAATGACGATAATAATCCTTGATTTTTTTTCTACACATATGTAAAAGTACTGTTTGTGTATTCACTAATTTTCATGTATCTTCAAGTTTTCATGTATTTTATGTATATTCACGTATATTTGTACAGGCACAAGCAGAAGTTCTTCCCAAGGCAATCTGCATGACATGAAGCAGGTGATCTGGTAACACTGTATGGGGAAGAGGTGAGAAATGTGCTTTTATGGCTAGTTATTTAAGGTTTATGATTAGAGATAACCTAAGAATGCACTTGTATAAAATCTAATTAGTATCAATGTGTAAAATGTGAGAAAATTCTGTTAAGAAATATATGACATTGTTGCAGGATGATTCATAACTTAATATGATGTTGTGTAAGTATTCGATAAATTGTGGTTAGAGGTGGTGATAGTAATTGGCCACGAATAATGCTTTTATTAACACCATTACGGTGATGATTCTAATTGATTCTGTTTAGTGACAGACGATTTTATTCAGCTTAGGAATGACCTCTCATAGTGAAGGAGTTAAAACCGAACTCCGTTAACACCTTTTGTACGATATCATATTTTGTTACACCTGATATAAGATAATTTTTAAGCTTTCAAGCGAAGTAACGTGAATGAAGACAGTGGAAGTGGGTGGAGAGGGAGGACAGGAGGGAAGGAACACCCCTGTCAATATACGTATATCCATGTTTTCTGTTTAAGTGACAAATTATGCAAATTCTTTCTTGCAGCATCATATTTAGAGATGAAAATGTTTTATATTGAAGGTTTCATTAATCATGAAAAACATTCGTTGGCATCAGCAGTACGAATATTCATATACTGTACGTCAGGATCCTCAGGTATGAATCATCCTGCAATAATGACATATATTTCTAAACCGCATTTTCTTACATATTGCACACTGATACTAATTTGATTTTATACAAGTGCATTCTTAGGTTATCTCCGATCATAAATCTTAAATAACTTTAGCCATTAAAAGCACATTTCTCAACTATTCCCCAGATCACCTGCTTCATGTCATGCAGGTTGCCTTGGGACGAATTTTTACTGTTGATTGTAGTATTTTCGTTTCCCTTTCTTTTTATTTTATGTAAATCAAAGGTAGTTCCTCACCTGGCGAAATTTTGTGTTACCATTTTTGCTGGAGACATTATTTCAGGTGTGATATATATTTTTAATTTATTTACTCCTCCCTGGGTTAATGATGTAACTCTTATAATATTTTTATTATTATTGTATTTTATTCTCTTTCAGGCCCTCTTTAATTTACATGGGAGTGTGCAGAGTTCAGAGACTACAAAGGGGTTCTCTAGTGCTCTTCTGTTAAGATTTGTTCATATTTTTGGCCTAAGATTTTATTTTAATTTTGTTCTTAGTTTTTTCAACTTTTTCATTTGGCTAAAGTTTAGAAGCGGTGCAGGCAATATTCTCACTGACAGGGGCGGAGATTTGTTTGTTTACACTTGAGGAACGGCTGGTGAGTGGCTAATTGGATCCCCTGAAGCCATTGTTTTGTTCGACTGCACCATTGATGGCGCATATTTTTTTTTCTTTGTGTACAGCGCCATTTGGTTCCTTTTTGTGTTTACCTGAGGATGTGTTTACCTCGGTCCTTGCAAGTACTGTATGTGTATTGAGAAAGTGTTGCGATATTTATAGTACACTACTTTCCCTTTGTGTAACTCAGCGTTGTGCAAAAAGATCAGTATATGGGACAAATACTACAAAAGACTAAAAAGAAAAAATGTTTATCAAAATATATTATGAAAGAAGTATTACGGATATTCTTATGCAACATAGCACAATACAGCACAGCACAACACACCACAGCATAACAGACCACAACACAGCAAAACACAGCATAACACAACACAGCCAAATACAGCGCAGCATTAAACAACACAACTCAGTATAACACAACACGGCATAACACAACACAGCATAACACAACACAACACAGCATAACACAACACAACACAGAATAACACAACACAACATAGCATAACACAACACAGCATAACACAACACAACACAGCATAACACAACACAACACAGTCCAGCACAACACAACATAACACAACACAGCATAATACAGCACAACACAACATAACACAACACAGCATAATACAGCACAACACAATACAGCACAGCATAACACAGCATAACACAGCACAACACAGCATAACACAGCACAACACAGCATAACACAGCACAACACAGCATAACATCGCACAACACAACTTGATACATCGAAATTCAGCAGCTTCAGGTAACCTCAACACAACGTGGTCCAGTGTGAATGCATCATTAATTTCACTTGTCATTGATTCATTGAACAACACAACTACAGTGTAATGTATTAAATTTACAACATGTGTATTATTTGACAATGTGTGACTCACATATATATATATATATATATATATATATATATATATATATATATATATATATATATATATATATATATATATATATATATATATATATATATATATATATATATATATATATATATTTCGTAATACAAAAATGGCAAAAACAGGAGTATGTGTGGTTCCTAACAGTACTGTTGAATAGTAAGTTTAAGGTTTTTAGTGCAGCTGAATGATAATAACAGCTCAGGGGTACATGTTGCAGGAGTCATCTTTAGCGTTACCATACAGTGGCCGTGTGGATACAACGACTACACCCTTTTCTAGTCGACTAAGCTACGTATTGGTACTTTACTTTAATTGTGGACTAGTGGGTTGTCGAGTGTCTACTCGTGTGCCGAGTATTAGTATTCATTGTTGTGTCCACACTACCCCGACCTGGCCCACACTGCCCCAACCTGGCCCCTTGACCTCTGGGACGCACATTCACTTTCAGCTAATACGAAAAAATATCCCTAGCAGTGTTATGTGAACAAGACAGACAGACATACAGCTCTTGGCATTGTTCCTTCTACAGTATAGTAGACTGACAGACATACACCTCATATCACTGTTCCTTGTACTGTACAGTAGACAGATAGACAGCTCTCAATATTGGTCCTTACACAGTGCACTAGATAGATAAAAACATATCTCTTATCACTGTTCCCTGTAGAGTATATGAGACAGACAGACAGACAGACAGACAGACATACACACACAGACAGACAGACAGACAGACAGACAGACAGACTCCTGGTCAGGTAAACATCATTATGAACCCAAAGTTCAATTTTCCCGGTAAATTGCCTCATCAATCCACTTTCATGTTTAAAGAGGTTTTACGATTAACAAAATGATTCACTAAAAGTTGTTGATGGAATCCGCTTGAAGCTGACAAGGAGGAGGCGTTATTATCCCCCCCCCCCACACACACACACACAAACACACAGACATATGGCTGCCATATGGCAGCAGGGTCTACCATTAGACAACACATTACGCTTTCAATATCTTCCCAGGCGATAGTACCTCCCTGTTTTTTAGCTGCCTATTACCTACTACGTTGATGTGGGTCATAAAATTACCTGTGCCCGGGTGGGCTAATGCCCGTAAAACACACACTCACACACACACAAATACTCACACACACACACACACACACACACACACACACACACACACACACACACACACACACACACACACACACACACACACACACACACACACACTCACACACATACACTCACACACACACACACACACTACTCTGGGTCACTCGTGTTATAATCATGGTGTTCTCCCTTGATATATTACACCAGAATATTGAATGAAGGAGAGTGGCTGTATCTTAAGTCGCAATGAATAAACTAATAGAACTTATGTCGAAGGAAACGCACATGTTAAGTCCATTTGTAACTAAAAATATTTACAACAGAGTCTTGGTGTATTTTATGATTCAACTTTATTTTATGTTTCAACTTTATGACATCGGCCTTTTAAATATAGTTCTCTGATGTCGTCATTATACAGGAGTGCATGTTAATTGAGAGATTTATATAGTAAAGGACTTAGTGTATGTGGGATTAGTAGCAAAATATATGTTTCAGGTGAAAATGAGTTCTTTAACACCTTTTATTCTTTCCTCCTTATCTATAAATTTGAAACAAGAATCACACTAAAAATCATAAGTTACAAGTATATTAAAGAAGCATTTACATAATACTGTACAGAAGTCATACACTATCAACTTGTCATTACTGTAAGAAACTCTTTACCAGGGTCAGTATAGAAGATGGGAGGGGGACCGAACCCACTACCTCTTCAAGACGAGTGTCATCAATAATAGTTTACACAGCCCAATACTTACTGTCTTGAGTGTGTTTTATGTGAATTTGCCTTTTCAGTGTGTTTCATTATTTTTGGGGCCCATCTTCCAATTTGTTTTCGTGTCTCAATTGTATAAAAAAGGGTAAAAATGAGGAGATGGGAGAGGGAAGACAGCAATGGTAAAGGGATGGAGACAAGGAGAAAAGAGAGTGGGGGAGGGTGGTAGTGTAATGTTGTGTTGGTCTACAACATTGACCTTGTTGAGTCTCTGATGTGAACTCAACTCTCCAACATGCTGGTGTTTTGTTAGGTTGTGATGCAAAAATGTTGACAAAAATGCGATTTGTATTTAGTGTTGCAGATTAACTCGATTTGTGTGAGGGAATTGTGTGAAAGTTGTATGAGAGAGTTGTGTGTTGTGAGAGTTGTGTTATAGTTGGGTCAGAATTGTGTGAGAGTTATGTGAGAGAGTTGTGTGTTGTGAGAGTTGTGTGTTGTGAGAGTTGTGTACGAGAGTTGTGTACGAGAGTTGTGTACGAGAGTTGTGTACGAGAGTTTTGTGAGAGATGTGTAATAATAGTAATAATAATAATAATAATAAACGGTTTATTAATAGAGTTGCAGCCGGTGGCTGAAAATATACAAACTTACATGTGATTTAGACATAATGATATGCGTTGAATACATTTACAGGGCTGTATCGTACATAAATCAAGAGTTGTTTATTATTTTAACAATAGATGGGATGGTGCTATTCTTATATCTATCAGTGCGGGCTCTTATGGGCTGAATTTTGTTGTAGGCAGACTGCGCGAGGTGGGCGGAGGACTGCAGGTGGCAGGAGGTGGCGATGACGAGGATGGTGCAGTACTCCACTGCCAAACCTTGCTAGTGCTTGGTGGTGAAGGTCACTGAGGGATGGCATCTCCAGGGTGGAGAGAGCGTTGTTGTAGCCGGAGTAGTCTGCGCCGAGCATGATTCTGCAGGCCCTTTTCTGTACCTTCTCTAGCTGGCGTTGTTGGGTAGAGTTGAGAGAAGACGACCAGGCTGGTGACGCATACGTTAGTTTGGGGAGAATAAAGGCGTTGTAGATAGTCCTCAGCTCTGGCGTGGGTGCCTCAAGTGACCTTAGTCGTCGTAGACTGTAGAGTCAGTACGAGGCTGCCTTGATTGTGTTGTTTACATGGGCCTTCCAATCCAGTTTGTGGTCTATGGTAACACCCAGGAGTTTGGTAGACTGCACTAACTGGAGAGGATGGGCACCTACTGTGACTGCTGGAGCTTGCACTGGAGTGGTGGCGGTATTGATGTGCATGGCCACGGTTTTGGTGTGGTTGATGGTGACCTTGTTCTTCGTGTTTCTGTGTGTGGTGTATGTGTGATGTGTACTGTATGTTTATGGTGTGTGTGTGTGTGTGTGTGTGTGTGTGTGTGTGTGTGTGTGTGTGTGTGTGTGTGTGTGTGTGTGTGTATGTGTGATGTGTACTGTATGTGTATGGTGTGTGTGTGTGTGTGTGTGTGTGTGTGTGTGTGTGTGTGTGTGTGTGTGTGTGTGTGTGTGTGTGTGTGTGTGTGTGTGTGTGTGTGTGTGTGTGTGTGTGTGTGTGTGTGTGTGTGTGTGTGTGTGTGTGTGTTTGCCCTTTAGCGATCAAATATTTACACAAGTAATGACACATCGGGGAGGCAGAAGGCCACCTCTTTCTCGCCGGAATATAACACGTTGATGGTAAATGTTATACCAGATCCAATTTGCACCTCGGTAACATATTCCCATCTACTGGAGATACGAGAGGCGACAAGGATAATAACGAAACAAAGTAAAGATGAGAAGGAAAGAGATGTGAAGACTGAATGTAAATACGATAAAAAGGAGAGAGAGAGAGAGAGAGAGAGAGAGAGAGATGTATTAAGAGATAAAGAGGAAGAGAAGAGGAAAGAATCCTGAGGGGGAGATTAGCGCCCGTGAGGTATAAGAATTCTGGGAAGTGTTCAGGCGTTGAGGTGGTCGTTTGTTCGTGTTTAGAACCACTTCAGCTGGTGAGGCTAGGACGAGGGTTCATAAAACAAGTGAACTCTGGTGAATACTGATGAACATACACACACCCAGCACATTTCACCCTGGTAGTATGGCGTCAGTGGCTCTGGTACATTATTTTTATGCACAAAGTTAATCGTTCTTGATTAAACTTCCCTCACAGAATAAATTTTATTTTTTTTTTTTGAAAGAAAAACGTGAAGTTTTTTATTTTTTATTTGTATGTATTTACACAGCTTTATTCAATGGCTTTAATTTTGTTTGATGCCAGAATGACTTTGCATAATTATATTACTTCAAGGATGTACAAAAGAATGATGGTGAATTATGGGTCAAAATAAGTTCCCTCTGAGAGTTATCTAAACATACAGCTGGCACAAGAACTAACAGGACACAGGGTTTATTAGGGTGAGTATATGTTGTTTGTAGGAGACGTAATGTGGAAAGAGAGATTGTAAATTACTAGGTCAGGTGTCAAGTGTTTTGTTGACGTTTTGTGGCGGTAAATGTCTATTCGTCAATCTGTCTTGGAGTATAAAAGACAAAGAGAGAGGGATGAAGGTCTGAGAAAGCAAGAAAGGTGAAAATCCAAGAAGGTGAGAATAATAAAACACACGATACAGTAAACAAAAACGATGCGAGGACATAACAAAATAAAAATAAACCCGAATATTGAAACAAAAGTCCAAAATACTTAGAAAATTTTGTTTATTTTGGTTTAAGTACAGGTAGGTTGTAATGTATTAAAAGATTGTAGTTAAAAAATGTCGATTATTGAAAAAGAAAGACTAAAGAAGATTTATTAAGTCGTGACAACTCTGAAGGTTTAGTTAGGTTAGGCTAGGTTATGTTATATTAGGAGGTTAGGCTAGATTAGGTTACCTTAGGAGGTTATGTTACTATGTTAGGCTAGGTTAGGAAGTTAGGCCAGGTTAAGTAAGCAGGTTAGGTTAGGTTTCTGGTGACGGAGAACATTAGGTTAGGTTAGGTTAGGTTAGGTTAGGTTAGGTTTCTTAGTGAGGTAGAATAGCCAATTAAGAAGTTATTATATTGTTTTATTTTTCATACATAGGGAGAATCATGAAAAAAAACCATTCAAATGATTATATATTAAAATCAGGGCATTCTTTTTCGATGACCCTGTATGTATACCGATCAGTCATGCGAGAGTTGGAAGAAAGAACTCTTAATATGACCCACAGGAATCAAAATTTTGCATGAGACGTAGGAGATATTTTATGTAAATTCAGTTCCCGATAAATCGTCAGGATTTTCTGGTTCTGCAAGTTGGAATTGTCGAGAACGAAAATCTGCTTATGTAGAATCATGCAAATGGTGATTCCCAGCACGGGACATAACCCCTTTCATTTCTTTCTATAACGTGTCTCTCATTTACACCTTCTCATTTATTAAAATTTAAAGATGCAGAATAGGAATAATTTCTAATCGTAGACTAATTTGTTTACTTTACTAGTGTTAAATATGACGGTGTTGTTGTACCTAAGGTTTGACGTGAATGTGTGTGTGTGTGTGTAAAGGCCTGAGGAATTAGGGATAGAAATCCCTTACCAGACTAATCAGGTTTTTAGTAAAGGAAAGTCAAGGACCATGGTTTTCTGAGGAATAGCAAACAACCGTTTGAGATTGACATCGACATCTCTTTACTATAAAAAATATAACACAAAACTCTGACACCACTCAACAAACATCAAATAACAACGGGAGTCAAACCCATTAAGTCAGTCAACAGTTAATGGAGTCAAGCAATTAATGGAAGCAAACAATTAAAGGGAGCAAACAATTAATGGGAGTCAGAAATTAATAGAATCAAACAATTCAGCACCCAGAGCTGACCCATCTCGACTATCCTCCATCCCTGGATGAGGTAGCTACTGCCTTCAAACAGATGAAAAATAGCAAAGTTTCAGGGTCTGATGGAATCCCAGCCTGGTGTATAAAGCAGGCGGACCACTGCTTACCAGGCGTCTCCACTGTCTCCTGGAGAATATATGGGAAAAGGAGGAAATCCCACAAGCTCTTAAAAACGCCTCCATCGTCTGTATTTATAAGAAGAAGGGAGACCAGTCAGACTGTGGCAACTCTCGTGGGATCTTGCTGCTGTCTGTAGCTGGCAAGATTATCGCCTGAGTCCTCCTAAACAGACTTCTTCCTGAGGCGGAAAACTTCCTCCTAGAATCTCAATATGGATTTAGACCATCACGTGGCACCACTGACATGATCTTTGCTGCCCCCCAGTTACAGGAAAAGTGCAGAGAACAGTATCGTAACCTGTACATGGCTTTCATCGACCTACCCAATGCCTTCAACCTGGTCAGCAGGGAAGCCCTCTGGCGGACCCTATTCCGTTTTGGCTGCCCACCAAAGTTAATCGCCATTGTGAGGCAACTCCACGATGGCATGAACGGCAGTGTCCTGCACAATGACACTCAGTCTGAGTTCTTCCCCATCCAAACGGGGGTAAAAAAAGGTGTGTACTGGCGCCAACTCTCTCTTCCATTTTCTTGCCTGCCTTCCTTACTCGTGTCAGTGCCAATTTAGCCGGCGGGGTGGACATCCAGTACTGGATGAAGGGTCTTTTCAACTTAAGACAACTACAGGCAGGAACAAAGGTGTCGGCAGCTTCCGTTACTGAAATTCAGTATGCAGACGACCTCACTCTTGTCGCTCACACTGAATGCGACCTACAGGATATCCTGAACACCTATGCAGATGCGCATGCACAATTCGGCCTTGAGGTAAATGTACATAAAACTTAGATTCTCTTTCAGCCTGCCCCTAGTTCAGTCACACCTCCACCATCCATCCACGATGTCTGCATTGCTCTGCCTCAAGGGAACGAGAACTTCGGCCCCAAAGCCGACAACAGTGGCAGATATTGAGTATGAGGCAACAGTCACTGAATGCCGCATAGATCTGCGGCTCAACTAACTGAACACAGCCAGGGAAGCTACTTTTTGTATTAGGATATTTACTTTTATGGTAATAAAATGGCGGCAAAGGTGTGGCTATTGGGGGAGGCTGGAGGCCAATAAAAAGTAGTAGTAGTTGGTGTGTGTCAATTTGTGAAAGTCGGTGAGTCATTCCTCTTGAGATAGATTGTTCTGTTTGTAAATTAATTGGACGTATGTTATTGACTTTTATTATTATTATCGGTGTATTTATTGCCAAGTGAATGATCTTAAGTTGTGTTGGTTAGCGACGCTATAACACGCCACCTTGTGTCTCCCTCCCTGGGATCACTTCTTTGCGAAATATAGTATGATGACACTCGTGTTGTTATATCATAGAGGATAATTATGACAACGATTAATAACGTTCCCTGCTTATGTAACACTGAACATACACACCACCAGTGAGCAGTCCGACATACGCTCACAAACACATAGGGATTATTATTATAATTATCAATTGGCGGAGGTCAAAGTTAACGCTTGGCGTTATCATAATTATCCCCTTCTTTTACATCTAACTATAAATTTAGTATTGATCAAAATATGTTGTAAAATCCAACTTGTAGTTGTGACCGACGGCCAACATCTTACAAGCCTTGTTGACGAAACTACCAACTAAGTGTTTGTTTATATATCACATTTTGTACATTATTCCAGCCAGTCTTATGTCCAATGATAATTATTGCAAGTACTCAAGTCAAGTTTTTCTTCTGGTCATTTGAGAGCTCATAAATCGTTATAGGATTAAAAATAAACGAGAGAACCAGAACAGAAGAAGAATGAGACAGAACGAAACAATAGGAAGAGCAGGAATAACTCCAATATCTCACGTGTGGTCGTCTTGAGGTGTAGCGGAGGTGATATATGCGGGTTCTCCTCCTCCTCCTTTAAACGTCTTCTATTAGCAATATACAAGGAATTTATATAGGCTTATTTATGTTTTAGGCAAGTTTAACTTAATGTGGTATTGCCAGAGATGTCGATCTATGCCAGGGACCCCCACGATGATAATATGAAATTTTTTCGGGGATAAAGAAGTAATAGAAAGACTAACATAAAAATTTAAATTGAGATGTAAAAACAATGCATGAATGAACTTCCGCGTTTAATGATTCCAGATGGTTTCAATACACTGAACCATTATGTGATTTACCAAGGACATGTATATTGCGGCGCCAGTGTCCCTGTGTGAAGAATCTTCCGGGTGTAAATTACACATACAGTATATCCTCGTATACCTTTTATTTTTAAAGCCTCATCACTTATATTGGTATTCTTCCTTATCAGAACCACCTATGTGTATTTGTATTCCAACATTTTTTTTTTCAATTTTGCCAAGCGATATTACGTCTAGGAATCTTTACCAACAATCACCTTTATTGTATGTAGATTTAGGCGCGAGATAAGTAAACATTGGCTTGGAAATAGAGTAGTACATGAGTGGAACAAGTTACCAAACATCATCATTAACTATTAACACGTTGGGTACCTTCAAATATAGGTTGGACGGATATATGAGCGATTGGGGTTGGTTGTAAACGGGCTACCCTGTATGGGCCAATTGGCCCGCTGCAGTTTCCTCCGTTCTTATGTTCTTATGTGCTGTACGTACACCCTACCTCCCTCTCCGCTGTACTGCTCTCCTTGTTGACACGTCCCCACTACCCACACTCGAGTGTAGAACAAAAGCCCCCCAGGACAAAAGCTTCCCAGAACAAATTATAATAAGAATTTTTTAATACTTATTTTATTCTTAATTATTTGCAGTTTATGAACACTTCTCTGACATGAAAAATATTACATTTATTATATATAAGATTGCAATACCTAACCTAACCTAACCTATTTTGCACTTTAACTGAGGGGCTTTTGTCTTACTTTACACTTTAACTGAGGAGGTTTTGTCCAGTGGACTTTTGTCCAGGGGCTTTTGTCTTAGGGGGCTTTTGTCCGGACCCCCCCACACACACACACACTCACATACTGTCAACATTAAAGAAAATTATACATTATTAATTTTATATTACAAAGCTGATATTGAATTTAAAACTTAACCAGGGTGTGAAAGTAACTTTTGACGACGAGGCAGACGCAGGTGTAGGAAAATGGCTCCTTTTAATATACTCGGTAGAAGTGAGATACAAGTCATTACGGTGTTCAGTATGTGGCCAATGACCGTGGCAGTGAGTCATTTCGTTTGATTCGCCGGCCAGGTTTACAGGAGGATTTAACCAAGTTAATTTATTCTTGTATTATACTGCACGTATTTCAACTTTAATGTCACGATCAAAGAATATCTTTGTTGTCTGTCTAAATGTTTATGCAGTCTTAAAATCACCCTGTCGGTAATAGCGGGAAATTTTATTAGTTTTTGTCATGTTGGTCGTGATTACTGCAGGTTGGTCTGGTCGCTGTGTAAGAGTAATGACCTGGAGGTTGCTAATTTGTTGTCAGAAAAGAAATATTTATTTTATAGCCTGAGAATCCGATATATTCTGGTTTGTTAATGTCAACACGAACGACCAGGTCTGCATTACGTGCACAGCTTAGTCTTCGACCTAACTGTGGGTGATGGTACTAACACGTGCTTACTTTTACCATACATACATACATACATACATACATACATACATACATACACACACACACACACATCCCAACTTACACATACGTAAATAAAACACAAACATAATATTACTTCGTGTACGTTGGCAAGACTAAAATAACCAAGCCATAAAGAGGTTTTATACGTACATAACACAAGACAATTAATAACTTTATTACAACACCCAAGATATTTGTCTTTAATATTTAAAGTTTTACTTAAAGAATCAAAATAATAAGGTTAAATAAACCACCCAGGAAACTCAACAAAAGAGGCGTAAAAATGTTGAAGGTTCGCTAAGTGGTGGCCTGACGTGTACATTAAAGCTGACTCTTAATTTACTTTATGCTGGGCCGGTATATAATAGGTGGGGTAAGTTATTGGTCAGGGAATAATGTTCACTTTATTATTTAGAAAAGTTAAATTCCCCAGTGTTTACGTCTTGGGTTAACATGGAGATGGTCGTGGAGGCGGTCGAGGCCTTGGTGGAGGCGGTCGAGGCCTTGGTGGAGGCGGTCGAGGCCTTGGTGGAGGCGGTCGAGGCCTTGGTGGAGACGGTTGAGGCCTTGGTGGAGGCGGTCAGGAACTTGGTGGAGGCGGTCGATGTTTTTTGGTGGAGGTGATCGAGGCCTTGGTGGAGGTGGTCGAGGCCTTGGTGGAGGTGGTCGAGGCCTTGGTGGAGGCGGTCGAGGCCTTGGTGGAGGCAGTCGATGTTTTTGGTGGAGGTGGTCAGGCCTTGGTGGAGGTGGTCGAGACCAGGTGGAGTGGTCGAGGCCTTCGTGGAGGCAGTCGATGTTTTTTGGTGGAGGTCGAGGCCTTGGTGGAGGTGGTCGAGACCTTGGTGGATGGTCTGGGCCTTGGTGGAGGTCGAGGCCTTGGTGGAGGCAGTCGATGTTTTTGGTGGAGGTGGTCGAGGCCTTGGTGGAGTGGTCTGGGCCTTGGTGGAAGTTGAGGCCTTGGTGGAGGCGGTTGATGTTTTTGGTGGAGGAGGTCAAGCCTTGGTGGAGGAGGTCGAGGCCTTGGTGGAGCAGTCAAGGCCTTCGTGGAGGCAGTCGATGTTTTTGGTGGAGGTGGTCGAGTCTTTTGGTGGAGGTGGTCGAGGCCTTGGGTGTCTTTTTGGTGGAGGTGGTTGAGGCCTTGGTGGAGGTGGTCTGGGCCTTGGTGGAGGAGGTCGAGGCCTTGGTGGAGGCGGTTGATGTTTTTTGGTGGAGGAGGTCGAAGCCTTGGTGGAGGAGGTCGAGGCCTTGGTGGAGGCGGTCAAGGCCTTCGTGGAGGCGGTCGATGTTTTTTGGTGGAGGTGGTCGAGTCTTTTTGGTGGAGGTGGTCGAGGCCTTGATGGAGGAGTTTTTGTAGCACCATGATAGTGTAGCACCATGGACGTGTAGCACCATGGTCGTGTAGCACCATGGTCGTGTAGCACCATCATACACTAGTGTTCACCATTATAAGGTCACCAATGCCAAAGGGTCGCCTCACCCATAGGTCGTAATGGATATTGGCTTTTAGCTTATTAACCTGAGGTGACCAGAAGTTGTGTGTGACATAATGGAACAACAGCTGGCTCGTGTGACATAATGGTACAACAGCTGGCTCGTGTGGTTATGGTCAGCATCCTCGCCTCGCAAGCGAGTGGACCCGGGTTCAATACCAGGGTAGGGTGAAACTATGGGCAAGGTTCTTTACGTAATTTGCCTCTGTCTAGCCAGCAGAAATTGGTATCCTGGATGTTAATCGATTTGCGGATCGTGTTCCGGTGTAATGGTTAACCAGTGCAGTTGGCGAGTTGTCAGGTCTTTTCGGACTGTTCCTTGACACTGGGTCATACAGCACGTTAACTTAGGGTGTGGTTGTTGTGTTCGCGACAGCTTCTACTCCTTAAACAAATATACGCCCAGGTGGCCCTTGTCCGGCCATCCTCGTTACACGAGGGGCAACCATTATTATTATTATTATTATTATTATTATTATTATTATTATTATTATTATTATTATTATTATTATTATTATTATTATTATTATTATTCTTATTATTATTATTATTATTATTATTATTATTATTAACGGTGCAACAGCTGCCTCATGTGGTTATTGTGATATAATGGTACAACAGCTGCCTCGTGTGGTTATTGTGACATAATGGTACAACAGCTGCCTCGTGTGGTTATTGTGACATAATGGTACAACAGCTGCCTCGTGTGGTTATTGTGATATAATGGTACAGCAGCTGCCTCGTGTGGTTATTGTGATATAATGGTACAGCAGCTGCCTCGTGTGGTTATTGTGATATAATGGTACACAGCTGCCTCGTGTGGTTATTGTGATATAATGGTACAGCAGCTGCCTCGTGTGGTTATTGTGACATAATGGTACAGCAGCTGCCTGGTGTGGTTATTGTGACATAATGGTACAACAGCTGCCTCGTGTGGTTATTGTGACATAATGGTACAACAGCTGCCTGGTGTGGTTATTGTGACACACAGCTGCCTCGTGTTGTTATTGTGACATAATGGTGCAGCAGCTGCCTCGTGTGGTTATTGTAGCATAATGGTACAACAGCTGCCTCGTGTGGTTATTGTGGCATAATGGTACAACAGCTGCCTCGTGTGGTTATTGTCATATAATGGTACAACAGCTGCTTCGTGTGGTTGTGACAATGGTACAACAGCTGCCCCGTGTGATTATTGTGACATAATGGTACAATAGTTGCCTCGTGTGGCTATTGTGACATAATGGTACAACAGCTGCCTCGCGTGGTTATTGTGATATAATCCTATAACAGCTGATCTGTGTGGTTGTGACATAGTGGTACAACAGCTGCTTCGTGTTGTTATTGTGACAAAATGGTACAACAGCTGCCTCGTGTTGTTATTGTGGCATGATGATACAAAAGATGACTTGGATGGCTGCTCTCTCCATTATTATAGTGCAGGACCTCTAGGGCGCCCCAGCTCTTGTAGTCGGTCGTGACGTATGAAGAAGTGCGTGTAATGTACCCCAAGTGGATTGGGAAATCTCCGAGCTTTGTGTGTTTAAAGTGAATGTCTGCCACACAGAAATGAGGTGGGCTAGGCGGTTCCCTTGCGAAACACCAGCGCCACTTGTGGTCCGCACAATTTTACACCTCAGCGTTAGAGCAGGCGGTTCTGTGCCCCACTTGGGGTACATTACCGACCCGAGGTATACATACACATTTGTCGATCTTTGGATCTGTATCAAGAAGAATTTAGATCAATACTTTGCGCGTCTGCAATAAAGCCCTTGTTTGTTTGTTTGTTTGTTTGTTTTTTGGGAGGGGGCAAAAAACAACTTCCATGGGAGCTCTGGGAAGCTAACGACAAACACTAATTTTCCAGTATAACATATTAGACCAAGGCAACACAGTACAGGTTATGATACACACCACACCCGGCACAGAACTGACTAAATATCCGGCGCGCTTGTTCCAGGGTCGTTGAAATGTTTGATGGGAGTGTTTGTGGTGTGGCAGGCAATATAATACTCAAGGCTGGCGTGAGAAATAATAGTAAGGTCGAACTTGTCTCCCGTACAGTGTTCGGTTACGCCCAGTTCGTCGTCCCTGACGTCTTTGGTAAATGAATTACAATAATTAAAACATCCCTTCCAACATAAAATACATAGGAAAGTAATAGTGAACTTAACATTTCAATATATATTGACATCCCAATAAAGTGAAGATACAAATACAAAGTGGAAGAGACATGTGCTCTATGATTACTATAACAACCGTGATTCCTCTCCTAACAGTCCGGCAAGTGTGTACACGGGAAGGAAATATCGGCTGATCAGTTAACTACAGTAATGTTGTGGAACTGTTGTAGCTGGTGGGGGGGTGTACACCTTCACCTTCTGCTGAATAATAGTGGATTTGATTCCTGGAGGTAGTAAGGGATTAGTCTCCTCCGCGTGCACTTAGCAATAATTGAATACACCGTAGGGTACGTTTGTCAATAGTTAAGCAGCTTTCGATGAGCGTACAGTCTGTCAAGAGTGTGGAGTAACCTGCTCCTGGCGGCTGAGGATAAGGAGATTAACCTCTGTCCTGTCACTATGTATCATAGCAGGAAAGAGCTTGCATAAGCACACACACACACACACACACACACACACTACTACCGCTGCTGCTATATGACGATCATCCAGCTATGATACAATGATATGAGTTATTAAGGAGTTCTTAGGTGACTAAAGAGGCCGAAACGGGACCGACAGGGTCGTTCACAAATATTACTCATGTGAGGGGCTACATCTAATGCGAGAGGGGCGGCGACAGCGTCTTTCCGGCATTGGCGCCTGCTTGCCTCGTTATGCAGTCAGGCTAACTCGAGAGCATTGACACATTCTTGTGTGGTGATCCTCCAAGCATTACGGTGTGGAGTAATCGTCTCCCAGGTGGGGGGGTCGATTTGGCATTTTTCAGGTTTGTCTTAAGACTCCTTATACCTTTTCTTTTGCCCGCCAGCATTACGTTTCCTATTCGTTAGGTGACTGTAAAGTAGCTGCTTTGGCAGTCTTCTGTCGTCCATGCGGGTAACATGGCCAGTCCAGCATAGTTTTTCATGGGTAATGGTAGCCTCGATGCTCCTACAGTTGGTGTCAGCAAGAATACTGGCATTTGTTTTCTTGTCTTCCCAGCGAAAGTTTTCAAGTGCCTTGAGGTGCCTCCTGTATGTGACCCATGTCTCGCTGCCATATAGCAGGGTGGGGAGGACCACTGCTCGATATACGTGTAACTTTGTATATAATTTCAGCTCCCTACAGCTGAAGACACGGTTTCGGAGTCTGCCAAAAGCTTGAGATGCACATCTGATCCGATGCTGAACTTCCTCATCGATTTCCGCGGTAGTGGACAGGTGGGAGCCGAGATACTGAAAGTGGGTAACGTTAGAGAGAGTAGTACCGTTAAGCTGGATGGATGGTGGAGGTGTGTCTGAACCAGGGGCAAGCTAAAAGAGAATTTGAGTCTTACGTACATTCACCTCAAAGCCGAAGTGTGCATACGCATCTGCGTAGGTGTTCAGGATCTCGCGTAGGTCGCGTTCAGTGTGAGTGACAAGGTTGAGGTCGTCTGCATACTGATGTCCAGTAACGGAAGCTGCCGACACCTTTGTTCCTGCCTGTAGTTGTCTTAAGTTGAAAAGACCCTTCATCCGGTATTCGATGTCCACCCCGCTGGCTAAATTGGCACTGGCACAATTAAGGAAGGCAGCCAAGAAAATAGAAGAGAGAGTTGGTGCCAGTTCACACCCTTGTTTAACCCCCGTTTGGATGAGGAAGAAACTCAGACTGGATGCCGTTGTGGAGGACTGCCGTTCATGCCATCGTGAAGTTGCCTCAGAATGGTGATGAATTTTGGCGGGCAGCCAAAGTGGCTGAGAGTCCACCAGAGGGCTTCCCTGTTGACCGAGTCGAAGGCCTTGGTTAGGTTCGTTGAAAGCCATGTACAGGTCACGACGCTGTTCTCTGCACTTTTCCTGTATCTGACGGGCAGCAAAGATCATGTCAGTGGTGTCATGTGATGGTTTAAAGCCACATTGAGATACTGGGAAGAAGTTTTCCGCCTCAGGAAGAAGTCTGTTTAGGAGGAATCTGGCGATAATCTTGCCAGCTACGGACAGCACGTGCGCGTGCGCTCACACACACACACACACACACACACACACACACACACACACACATCAACAGTGCCCTGGAATTATGTCGCCGTCTCCACCGTTGGCATCAGTGTGAACAACTAGGTTCCTGACTACAGTGATCTCCAGAATACACTTAACAAACTCCAGGATTGGTCCACCATTAACCATACCACGACCATAGTAATGTTCAATAACTTCCCTTGCATCATGTCCCACCGTCACACTGGGCCACAACACACTCCAGATTGTGGATTTCACCAACCTCCTTGGCATAATTATTAATAACAAAATGAACTGGAAAGTGCACATCAGTACAACTGTCACATCTTCTGTTTTCGTCTCCACTTCTTCTCTCTTCTAAAGTCCCTCGGAATTCTCGGGTCTGAGCTCTTGAGTGTTTACACAACATTCATACTTCCAAAGCTCACCTATGCTTCCCGTGCCTGGTCTTCTTCCCTAACTACTGCACATCGAGGACTCCTAGGGAGAGTGTAGACCAGGACGTGCAAGACTATTTACACCCTCTCTTGCACTACATAACAAAAGGGGCTCAATACCTCAACTCGCTCTGATCATCACCATATCATCTCATCTGTCAGTTTGGGTTTGAAGCTCTTACATCATCGGCACCACTCTGTCCTGCTACCACCTTAGATCCCGTCTGAGAATTACTGTTCAACACCATAACCGCATCCAGCCCATACGACCACGAACTAATCGGTATAAGAACAGCCCCTCTCCAACCATTGTAAGAATCATCAACAACTCGTAATGACTTGCGTGTTCATTCTTTGTTAATCTCACTTTTGTACTGTAACTGTGCTGAAATTCCTTGTTAAATAACCCTCGCCTGTGTGACGGCAACTGCTGTGACGTCATCACCAACGACTGTTACGCTATAACCAAATGTTATGACGTCATCACCAAATGTTATGACGTCATTACCAAATGTTGTGACGTCATCACCGAATGTTGTGACGTCGTCACCAAATGCTGTGACGTCATCGCAAACTGCTGTGACGTCATTGTCAACTGCTGACGTCATTATCAACTGCTGACGTCATTGCCAAATGCCTTGTCATGTTCGGTCAGTGTGAACCCCCTCATATAACCCTTGTATGTTTATGCACTAGACCTGATTGGTGGTATTCTCAACAGTTTTGTCTTCTGTGTTCAGTGTGACACCAGCCATGGTCCTCTGTAAGGCGCACAACACAACACAAAATAACAATGAGGAATAGAGTCGAAAGTATTACTGCCAGATATCTCCAAGATTATTTACGTACTGTACTAACCACTACGACAAGGCTTGGTGGTTATTTTAAGTCAACAGTCATAGGTCAGGTGTATGAAAGTTTTACTACAACAATGATTTTAGCCTTGCGTGGTGCTCGACTCTATATATAACAATATAAAATGGTACCTGTATAGTGAAGGTAGGTCGGGTATTGCCTTACTCCAAGTAAGTTCTGAAGTGTTTATAAAGCCCATCAATTCCCGACAATATAGAACTTTGTTAACAGCGTTTTACACAAAGTGACAACAGTTATTATCAACAAAGACCTGACATACTTGTAATGCGGCCCATATGTCCGTACACACTAACAAGAACATGTGGCGAGTACATTGAACATTTGTGGGTGAAAGATATCGCAATATTTTTCTTTCTATTACCTTTTTAATGTTTTGGGAGGTAATTAAAACTACCAAATGGACGACATGCTGTTGAAAGTTGGGTAATATCGTTAGGCGATGTAACTTACATGTTAAACTCAGCCCAGCGTTACAACCAGCCACACAGGTATGTAAACACATTTTATGATGTCGTTACTGTAAAAATGGAAGGTCCTATTTGGATCTTATGCAATTAGCCTTTTAGAAACTAATTAGAATAGCCTATAATGTGTACTAACCTCAAGTATTAGGATAGCCTGTCTTGGTCCCAGAAGCTTCGTTTAAATTCAATCGCGACGAGCTGGAATGGTTGGCCCGGGGATGACTCGTGACGAAGTAGTGAGTAAATAACTGGTAAATACTGGCAGCTAAGTGTTAGAGTTACGCTCAATTAACATCAGAACATTTTGTGGGATGATAAACTGCCAATACAAGTTGTTAAGAAAGTTTATTAAGACAAAAAAAATTGATGTAGGTTTATGGTTTTCTTATTGCCTTTTGTACAAGTGTGATTTAAAATAATAATAATAATAATAATAATAATAATAATAATAATAATAATAATAATAATAATAATAATAATAATAGAAAACTACCCGTAAATATCATATAATATATTACAGTAGAAAATTCTTGAACATGACAATTTTTCTCGGAAAGACAAAGGAGAAAATTTTGTCAGATATAAGATGTATATGATATGACCGGCGGATATATTGCCAGCATGTATCACCATCCCAGCAGGTCACACAACTTTACCTGCCTGCCTGCTGACGTTTACACCACCATCTCGCTACACCTGAGGTGACATTACTGTCTTGGCCACAAAATATTGATGATGGCCACACCTGAGGTAACATTACTGTCTTGGCCATAATGTATTGATGATAGCTACATCTGAGGTAACGTTACTATCATAGCTACAATATGTTGACCCATTCAACAGCCCCTCCCCCCTCCCACGAAAAAACTTATGATCGGATTTGTTCTTATGTTCCTTCTATTAACACGGATATTGTAATGGAATTTTCACGTTGAAAAACAAGAAAAAATGAGAATAGGAAAAACTTGAGAGAGATAGAGAGATACATTTTTATCTTTCAATCTCACGTCACCACTGACAGTTGAGCGCTTCTCCGACAGTAACACCACCACCAAACACCTCATCTTCTTCACTTTCTCGTCGTATTCAGTGTTAATATAGTTCTGGTATTTCGTGCTAAAAATGATTTGCGTTCTTCTCAATTTTTATACTTGAGAATTTATTTTAATGTACAGAATACAAATCCGGTTTCTTAAATAAATAAAAGAACATGGCTTAGAAAACTGCCAGTAGACTGTGGGTTCTACACCTTTGGCGGATTAATGAACCGATGATTACGGCCCAAATTTAGTGTTCTTGTGTAGTACTCACCGGTCCTTTGTTTCAGGTATACTTCAGACGACGAATAACGTAAGAAACTAGTGATGAAAAGTAATTACAGTCTTCATACAGAGATTTTTATTGTCATTATGTAAGGAACATCTCTTGTCTTTATATCTATCGTTGTTACGTGTTACCTGCCACACACACACACACACACACACACACACACACACACTTATCGTATATGAGTAACCCCCTTTTTCTAATGGTTGTTTTTAATGTGATTTTATCTCCTCGTTCCAAATATTCAATTCAAAAGTGTCGGAAAGGAATGGGAAAAAAGTATAGGGATTTTAATTTGACATTTCGTCTCTTGAAGCGATACTCCGCGACACGTGTGACTGCTCAATCATCCGTAGAAATGTAAGCAAACCGTGCTCCTACTTTGAAAACACCTGAAGTCGCTGTAGCTTTCTGGTTTAAATGGGCGTCTCATGTCCGACTGTCAAACGAAGGCTTTAACCAGTATGTGTTGATAGTTGATGTGTTACCGTATTGATTAATATTTGTTATTTCTCGCCGCTTGGCCTCTGAATAACGTTTTTTTATTAACCGTTCATGAGCGCAATGATTTGATAATAGAAGATTGTCTTTATGTTGTGTAAATAAGGAAAGTTAACTAAGAAAAAATGAATAATTGAATCATACGTCAGGTGCATGGTGAGGTGAAGACGAGTGTTGACTTGTTTATTAGAAATTTATATAAATTGTGACCTTACCTGCAGTTACTGATTGATCTACGAAATGCAGACTATAGTTAGAATCGCAGATGAATGAGTAATCTTACAAATTTTGTGTATGGTAATAAGAGAGTAAATAAACAGTGAGACAAACAGTGGATAATGTAGGGGTAAAGGTAAGTTTTTTTTTTTTTTTTTTTTTGCGTGTGTGTGTGCGCGCGCGCGCGTTTACTATCGCCCATAATATAAAGTATATGAGCCATATCTGCGCAAAATCTAACCAAACATCGTGAATGAACAATGCTGTGCACAGTTTAAGAACAGCATACATTACCAACTCCACAAAAGCAATACCATGTAAATTGTCAATCTTTGGGTCACCAGAAGAATCTTTTTCATCATTAGCTTTTTTTATTGTATAGTGGTGAAAAATATTTATTGTGGTACTTTATTTAATTTACCATAACCTCCCTGCTGCTAGCTTTATAAGAACGTTAGTGTCTCCAGTCTCTATCGTTGCTTCACAAAACCTTCCATCTAAGGCCAAACGTACAAACACTAGTTGTGTATCACTTTTCTTGTAGTCACATACGTATTTTATTTCATCTGGTGTACAGAGTTCCTTCTGTCTAGACTCTAGAAGACGGGGTCGTTTGTATAGGTCGGTTGTGTTTTTCTCCTCTGAGGTGTCCAATTGTGTTTTTTCTGCTCTACACAATATATTTTTTTTTTCTTGGCAGTTCTTGTGTCACTTACCTTCATGATTGGCAAGACTGGTACAACTTTTTCATCAAATAAACATTCATTATCAACACACCAAAGCTTATAATGGTATAAAAAAAAAGCAGCAGCATGGTATTTGAAATTACTTGTCCCCATTATATCGGTAAATAAAAAATACCAGTCCTGTCATAGTGAATTTATGTAGAAGAGTAATACTATTATGAACGTAAGTTGGATGGAAAAAAGTACAATAACTAATATTTAATTTTCTTTTCTACAGGTAAGTGTTGGTCATCGAGGGACAATAATACGTCACCCCCAGGTATGTCATTGTCATTAGTTTTCCAATTAATTATACCTCTTCACCTTATGTAAGAAGGAGGTAAAGACATTGTCCTTCGTCAAATTAGGCTTGGAAACGCAATATTTCAGGGAGGACAGCACAGCAATGTTGAAAATTTATTAACAAAGTTTACACATATAACCTGAAGGAATATGATCACCTGGTTAGCTGTTGATGACCATGACTCGCATGTACAGTGACACAGAGTACAATAATTTGTATGTTAAGGCCGAAGTGACTTGAACTTGTAAGTACATTTTATCCAAAATTCAAGAACTTATTTGCTCAAAAGTAACCTGTAGGTAACCTGGAAAGTGGTAATGACCTGATTCGAATTGAATGACTTGGAAGATAAATTATTATGCAAATCATATTAGTTTTTAGTATATAATTAATGATATTTTAAGTGCGATTATTGCTTTGTGTTCATTTGTCTTTAAAAACCAATATCACACTTATAAAATAATGCACTTGACAGACCCTGGGCCATGAATAACTCTTTGTCAATGTTCACAAGTTCCCAGTGAAGGTATAGTGTTTTCTTAAGGATTGATAATGTCTCCGTGATTGTTCAAAAAGTTTATATATGGCTTGAGCAGCAGGACAGGTGTAAGTAAGAGAGGCAAGGCTGCAGGGAGGTGTGTAACAGTGATAGGGGTGAGCAGGTGGGGGGTGAGCAGGTGAGGGGGGGAGTTGATGAAAAGTGAGGGATGAACAGGTGAGCAGGCAAGGGGTGAGCAGGCGAGAGGTGAGCAGGCGAGGGATGAACAGGCGAGAGGTGAGCAGGTGAGAGGTGAGTCAGGTGATTGGTACTAAGGACACGGCTCTGGTGATTTAGAAGAAGAATTGTATGTGTTAGCGAATGAATTTGGAAGAATGTGTAGGAACGGAAAAATATTAGTGAGTATGAACACAGGTAGAAAAGGAAGATACTTGGAATTAATTAATTAATTATTCAGTTAATTGTTTGCTTGTATTGTGAGTTTTAAGGGTATACAACTTTCTTTTTAAAGATTATCTAAATACAGTATACTAGGTGGATAATTAATTATTTTTTATAGTTAGCATATACTGTACGTATTTAAAAACATTATCACGTTAGCTAAAAAATTAAGAATTCTGAAATCCAAAAATCATACAAAATATAAGAAAAAGTAACTAAGAAGTAATTTAGATATAACTAAATAAGTAAGTAATAATAATAATGGTTGCCCCTCATGCAACGAGGATGGAGTGCCCAAGGGCCACCTAGGCGTGAATTTGCTAAAGATGTAGAAGCTGTCGCCAACACAACAACCACACCCTAAGTTATAATGAGTTGCATGACCCAGTGTCAAGAAATAGTCCGAGAAGACCGGACAACTCGGCAACTGCACTGGCTAAACATTACCCCGGAATACGATCCGTAAATCGATTAACATCCAGGTCCCCAGTTATTGTTGGGTAGACCATAGTAACATTACAGTGAAAATTAATGTTAAATGTAAGAGTTACATTATTTTCTATTATAAGAATAAATACTGTAACAAACTATAAGATTTCTCTCTTCCATGGCGATTCATGATTTTTTATTTGACAAGTTCATTCCCTTTGGTATCTTGTTTCTTGTAGTCACTGAATGTTACTCGCTTCATTCCCTTTGATGATGTGTTCCTTACTTGCTGGATCTTGCTCTCGGACTGAGTTATGATTTAGGAAGTTGTGAATGAAGAAAGGTTCGACCCTGTTACTTTTGTTTATGAACGGAAGAATTGTTTCGGATTAAAAGATAACGATGATAAGTTATTGTGCTGGATAAGGTAAACCTAATTACTCAGATCTATTGTGGTTTACATCTCTAAAAGAAAATATTGTAAAGATTAAAGGGAATTTACATACTGACTGTGTACCAAAGATTCTTAAATATCATGAATAATTACAGTCTACCTTTAGAGGCATACAGTGTAGTGAACAGCAGTCCATTCAATAGTGTACAAAGGCTTTATTAAAAACAAGATAGTTTTTAACATTGCAGTATGTGAAGAGAAAAGGCTTAACATAACTACAAAGCTGAATATATAATTTGAAAATCAATTGTTTTTCTTCTGATTAAATAAATTTAGATCATTGTAGCTTTGGTAATAAGAGAGAGAGAGAAAGAGAGAGAGACTCGGGTCTTAGTTGTTGAAGGGGAGCATCATAATAAATCGCATCTGTTGTTACTGCTGTTAGAGAATAAATAATAACTATTAGAATTAAATTTTGTGTTCTTGATTCTATTTGCATCACAGCTGGAAAATTCTTGCAAGAGTGAAAGAAACAAATTTAAGACATAAGTATTATAATTGGCTTTTTGTGCTGGGTTTTGATGTGTAGCTTAAAGTTCGTAAGTTAAAGTGCTGTTTAATGTACTTTACTCTACAATTACTTCAGTTTGTTAAAATAATTAAGTTACCTGGAAGAATTAGCACCCGAGTGATGACACACCTGATCTCTACCTGTACAGGACCTCTTCCTTGTTGAGTGGTGTTGCCTCTGTGTTATTGGACTTATTTCCTTTAATTTGTGGTCTAATTATCAACACTTAGGGTATTTTTTATACTACATTTTATTTAAATAATAAGTTAAAAGGTTTAAAACTACAAAGAAATGCTGTTTACAGACCCCAAGCAGTTGTAATAAATAGGGTACAGTGATGGGGGGAAGAATGATGGGTGTGTGGTGTGTATAGTTCTCAGGTCTGAATTAATGGTACTTTGGGATAATCTTATATTTCATTGTATACTGGTACACTGGTAAAGGCTGTGTATTACACCTGGTGTTGGTACACTAAGGGGAGGTGAGAGGTGTAGGACTGGTACACTGGTGAAGGCTGTGTTACACATAGTGTGGCGGTCACTCGTTACACCAGGCAGATAGGTGAGTCACAGCAGCTGGAGGGCGACTTACCCTTTTACACCAGGCGAGATACTGGCCATTGTCTCACCGTGTATTAGGGCTAAATCTTCTTCACTGGAGACTTGAGAGACATGTTAAGAGGAAGTAACACATTGACAATGTTTTGTTGAAGACAACTTGTAGTGTTGGAGGCTGTTGAGTAAATAGATTACTGTTGGAGATGTGAAAGTGTTGGAGGCTGTTGAGTAAATAGATTACTGTTGGAGATGTGAAAGTGTTGGAGGCTGTTGAGTAAATACATTACTGTTGGAGATGTGAAAGTGTTGGAGGCTGTTGAGTAAATACATTACTCTTGGAGATGTGAAAGTGTTGGAGGCTGTTGAGTAATTCGATTACTGTTGGACATGTGAAAGCACCACACTGTGTGGAATTGTCCTAGATTACCTTGTGCACCAGGTGTTGGCTGACGTTAATGACCCCGTGCACCAGGTGTTGACTGACGTTGATTACCTCGTGCACCAGGTGTTGGCTGACGTTAATAACCTCTGCACTAGGTGTTGGCTATATCCAACAGTGGTGGTCGCAATCTCCATTGGGTGAACACTGGCCAACAACACGATGTTACTGATATGTTATTTGTCTTTTGGTAATGTACAAGATAAGTCACACTGCTTAAAGGCGGTGCTTATTACTTAACATTAAGGAATTAGTTTACCCACCAGAAAGTACCAGCTTGTTATTAGTCTAATGTACATAACTAAATATTGTGAACGTACGTGTTATTGGTTTAGTGTACACGACCAAATACTGCGTAAGAAAATGTCGTATACTCATATTTAGTTTTCTTGTCTCGGGATGCACAAGAACAGACATAATTGGTGGACAAGTATTTGGTTGTGGTGGTCTAGGTAACATGAGGTAAAATGAATCTTGTAAAGTCTTCCCCGTCATCTAACATCAGCTGTACAAACATAAACATTATCATAATTTAAGAAATACTTCGCTGGAGTACAGGATATTAGACTTGACTCAAATAGACTCGGTTGGGGTTTGTTAAGATACTAGGTTGTTTATGTGTGAACTGTTTGTATGTTCTAAGAAAAATGATGCTTTATGTTGACACAACCTTGACGTTACAAGTCTTCCATCACTTTAGTGTAGAGTTAGTATGTACAGTTTACTTAACAAGTAGTTTGTAATTTTAGTTACTTTCTCCCATCTTCATCTACGAGACACTATAACGCTTCACCGTCTTACCTGAAATTAAATCAACAGGTTTATCTGCCTCGTTAGCGTAACTTTGCCTCCGTGGGTGGTAGGCGGGAGGTGAGGCGCCTAGCAACATCAACTGTACTGGGTGTGTAATCCCCCAAGAATAGTTAAACGTTTACATGAGCCTCCGTAATTAATTCAGTTCTGTTTGTTCCAGAATAAATTGTTTCGGTTGGAAATTATTGTTTGAAAATGTCGAACATTTTTTTCTGCAAATAATAATAATAATAAGGTACTTAACTGTTATCAGATAAGACTTACCCTGTTAATGCCTGGTTTTTGTTTCACCCTTCACTACATGAGGACGAATTTTAAGATAAGAATGATAATAGAGATAAATAACAAGATAATGACGGAAAAGACCACCAATAATAATAAAATGATGATAAGCTAACTATTGAGTAATAACTGTGTAATATTGATATACTCAACTAACTACCATTTTCACAAGATTAATATGCTCAACTAATCAACACTGTAACAATACTATAGGTTTGAAATACTAAACCAACTACTGACAGTAACAACAATACAATCTCAATATATTCAGCTAACTACTACAGTAATAGTAAAATAAGCTTAATATTACTTAACTAACTCTAACAATAACAGTATAAGCTTGATATAATTGGCCACCATAAGAATTCACCAAACTATCACAACAACACTACCATAAGCTTGATAGTAAATTTAAAATGTAACGTCTATTCACAGTATAAATTCTCGTTCATAACTGCCTTTGAGATAATTACTGTAAAACTGCATACAGATTAGGAACAGTTGATTTCATTAGTATTCCTTGTCTCCGGGTGGCGACTGGTGGACGAGAATCGGAGTTTGACGTACCCAAGGTCTACTCGTATTATACTGTAGACCGTGGATGCATCGTTAACAAAATGCAGATTTACCAACTAACGTGAAGCTTAGGCGAGTAGGAGTTGCAGATCAGAAATTTACACATATTTTTGCATAAGAATCGAATCAATGATCAAACCTACATTGACTCTCCGACAGAGATAAATTGACGTGGCTTCTGTTTTAATTGACGTGGCTTCTGTTTAAATTGACGTGGCTTCTGTTTTAAATTGACTTGGCTTCTGTTTAAATTGACTTGGCTTCTGTTTTAAATTGACGTGGCTTCTGTTTTAATTGACGAAGCTTCTGTTTAAATTGACGTGGCTTCTGTTTTAAATTGACGTGGCTTCTGTTTTAATTGACGTAGCTTCTGTTAAAATTGACGTGGCTTCTGTTTTAAATTGACGTGGCTTCTGTTTTAAATTGACGTGGCTTCTGTTTTAAATTGATGTGACTCCTGTTTAAATTGACAGAGCTCCTGTTATAAGAAGGATGTGTAGGATTAATGGGAGTAACTGACAAGAAATCGAGTTAAGTATTTTCAGGATTTTATGGGAGTCATTTAGGAAGTAAATGTTGAGTTTAATGAACGAATTTGTCAAGACTGTGTTAAGTATTGTGCAAGATGTGAGAGTAAAACCATCATAGCACGGGTTGAGAATTATTTAAAATGTTGAGGGAATCATGTTATAATTACTACTTATAAAATTGTGTGTTTATGTAGTCTGTAATTGTCTTTGTTAGTTGTATGTTTGCGTGTTAAATAGTTTATGAGTAATGAAATTAATAATTTTTTTTCTGAAGGAGGAGAACGGTGACAATAGTGGTGACATAAGGGAGGCGTTAGTGAGACTCCTGCAGGACATAGTTTATCAGGTTGTTGGCGTAAATAAGCTGTGAGGCTAACATCTATAGCAGCTTCTTCCACTTCTAGTTATACAGTATTCAGTAGAATATTTTTAGAGGGTGGTTGATATTTTCCTTCCTTGAGAGCTTTTGTGTTTTAGTTAATTTTGTCAGTAAAAAAATAAGTTTTCATGATATTAAGAACATCTGCAGGAAACACACATTCAAGTGTTTGCCTCACTCCCCACACCCTCGACCTTCAGGTGTTATCAGTAACCGGAGTGTACACATAAAACCTGTTGCCAAACATCGTCACTCAAGTATTTTTTTCAAGATAAAGATAATTTTTACCCAGGTGTTGTTTTATCTCTGGCCCCTGAAGCATTGTCAGTCTCGGGGGAGATCCTTAACATAATGAAGTTTGTGGTCTTTTTGTCCTTATCTGCTGCTTCCCCACGCAGCCTCGCTCCTTCTTTCAGTTCACTACCCCCCCCCCCTCTTATGTTATGTTGATAAGTGTAGAAGAACGCATATATATATATATATATATATATATATATATATATATATATATATATATATATATATATATATATATATATATATATATATATATATATATATATATATATATATATATATATATATATATATATATATATATAACACACAATATCACCCAAGAAGCTTGCGCCTGTGTGTGCTTGTGTTAAGGCTGTTAACATAGTCTAGATGGGCTGCCGGGGATATATGCAGCATTAAGTGACACATCCTGCTGCTGTAGTAAAGTATCATTCCTAACAACATTATTTTGGATAGTATTGTAAGTGTTCATTTGATGGAAGTCTTCCTCTCAGTCATCGTATCAATTCTTTGTTCTGGTATACTTAAGCAAGAGACTCAGACGATGTAGTACAGTGTAAGACTTAGGAGTCTTCCGCCTCCGCAACGTCGTCTTATGTAAACACCCATTACCTTTAACAGTGACTACTGTAACTGTATTCCAGCTTTCATGTCACCACAACTGTACTCCTGCATTCACCCCAAACTGCAAACGGGTTCAAAATGTTCTTTTGCAACGTTTTTATTGCGGAGAAATTCTTCCCATTCAATGTATGACCTGAACCTCCCTTGGCGGGTATACTATGCAGCACCACTTACTGTACACGGTCAATATTATTGCGCAAAACCCATAGTGCGCAATATTATTCATCGTTTAGGGTCACTACTGAAGAATAACGCAATACATTAAAGGAATCAAATTAGGTTTGATTTTTACTGCGCAATACGTGCACCATTGCGTTATCTGAGTGTATTATATTCTTTAACAAATTTTCATGGCTATATTGATATCTTTTCTTCACCAATGCTTCATCACACCGACGCTTTTATTCCCTGAACACAAAAAGCTAATGCAATGGCTGTACAATGTACATGCCATATTTGTGTCTGCCATGTTACCTCTAAGAGCGTGGGTTTCATACCGACAGATTTTTGCGCAATAACATTGATCCATGAAGGGGGTGTGCATATTGCCCAATAATAAATGAGTCCATATATTGTATCAATGGTGTAGGGTCCGCTTAAGACTTCAGTCTTTCCAATATCCAGTTATTCGTGTATGTGTGAAGAAATCTTGCTGCACCATCTTCCCTCCCCCCCCTCCCCCTCCTCCTCCTCACCGTTGGCCGGGTCTTGTTGCTGCACCATCTTCCCTCCTCCTCCTCACCGTTGGCCGGGTCTTGTTGCTGCACCATCTTCTCCCTCCCCCTCCTCCTCACCTGTTGGCTGGGTCTTGTTGCTGCACCATCTTCCCTCCTCCCCCCTCCTCCTCACCGTTGGCCGGGTCTTGCTGCACCTGTTACCTCTATTACTGTGAGCTAGATTGTATTATCTTGAACGTGAGTATGCTCCTGCTTACTGACTCACCTGTATGATACCCGATGCTAGCGGTGTTACCTGCTGCTAGTGGGTGTTACCTGTTGCTAGTGGGTGCCTGCTGCTGGGGGTGTGTTACCTTGCTGGAGGTGTGCTACCTGATGCTGTAGGTGTGTTACCTGCTGGGGGTATGTTACCTGCTGCTGGGGTTATGTTACCTGCTGCTGGAGGTGTGCTATCTGGTGCTGGAGGTGTGTTACCTGCTGCTGAAGTGTTACCTGCTGGGGTGTTACCTACTGGTGGAGGTGTGTTACCTGCTGTTGGGGTGTTGTACCTGGTGCTGCAGGAGTGTTACCTACCGCTGGGTGTGTGTTACTTGCTGCTGGGGGTATGGTACCTGCTGCTGGAGGTGTGTTAACTGCTGCCAGGGGTGTTGTTATCTGCTGCCCTGTGGGTTGTTACCTGCTGCTGGAGGTGTGTTACCTGCTTCTGGAGGTGTGTTGCCTGCTGTTGAAAGTGTGTCACCTACTGCTGGGGGTGTGTTACTTGCTGTTGGGGCTGTGTTACCTGCTGCTGAGGATGTGTTGTTACCTGCTGCTGGGGGTGTGGTACCTACAGCTGGGTTGTGTTACCTGCTGCTGGGATTGTGTTACCTACTGGTGGTGGTATGTTAATTAGTTTTGTTACTCATAAGCCTAGTTTATTGTGCACCCCATACTCATCCTGTGAGCGGTAGCGCAAAAGGATTAACGAGTAGAGTTCACAAAGGGTCAGTATAACTAGCCCCCGTGGTCAGGATATTATGGCATTGAATGTTACAGAGTATTTCAAATAAATTCTCTGTTTAGTTCTATACATAAAGGGTAATTTATTGGCAACTGCCCGAGTACAGGCGTGTGAGGCAATATGTTTGGCCGCACATTTTGTTATTCACATTTGCGTGAGATGCATTAAAGCACGTTATGTATTTGGTTCTATACATGGAAACTGATATAACTACTAAATGCAAAAAAGTGGATACAATCTTAATATGTCGGCTATCTTGCCATTAGAGATAAAAGTGTTGTGCCATTTCACACAGTGTGCTTGGACCTGTCCTTAAAAGGTTCTATCTTCACACAGTCGAGGACGTAGTGTTCGAGTGTGTGGCCATATGTTTGACCACACACTTTGCATTTAGTCTTGTTCACATCTGCTTGAGGGATAAACTGCAAGAGGTACTTATACCCTAACCTTTGTCTAGCGGTTACAACATCTTGTAATCTAGTGATCTTGTTACTTGCTCCATATACATGTTTCACTGATATATCTCATCATGGTAAACAATGGATTGTCTAGTGCCTGTTTGCATTTGTCTGCTTGTGTCAAATTCATCAATAAGTTCCTTCCTAATTCCATTATAAGGGTTCCTTTTGACATATGGTGTGTTACCTACTGCTGGGGATGTGTTAACTGCTTCTGGTGGTGTTACCTACTGGGGATGTGTTAACTGCTTCTGGTGGTGTGTTACCTGCTCCAGGGGTGTGTTGTTGCTTGCTGTCGGAGGTGGGTTGTTACCTGCTTCTGGAGGTGTGATACCTGCTGCTGGAGGTGTGATACCTGCTGCTGGAGGTGTGATACCTGCTGCTGGAGGTGATACCTGCTGCTGGAGGTGTGTTACCTGCTGCTGGTGTTGAGGTGTGTTACCTGCTGCTGGAGGTGTGTCCTGCTGCTGGAGGTGTGTGTTACCTGCTGCTGGAGTGTGTTACCTGCTGCTGGAGGTGTGTTACCTGCTGCTGGAGGTGTGTTACCTGCTGCTGGAGGTGTGTTACCTGCTGCGAGGTGTGTGCCGCTGAGGTGTGTTACCTGCTGCTGGAGGTGTCCTGCGCGGGGTGTGTTGCCCGGGGTGTGTTGTTACCCTGCCGTGTGTTGTTACCTGCTGCCGGGGTGTGTTGTTACCCGCCGGGGTGTGTTGTTACCTGCTGCCGGGTGTTGTTACCGCCGGGGTGTGTTGTTACCTGCTGCCGGGGGGTGTTTACCGCTGCCGGGTGTGTTACCTGCTGCCGGGGGTGTGTTGTTACCTGCTGCCGGGGGTGGTTGTCTGCTGCCGGGGGTGTGTTTGGTGTTGTTCCTGCCGGTGTGTTGTTACCTGCTGCCGGGGTGTGTTGTTACCTGCTGCCGGGGTGTGTTGTTACCGGGTGCTGCCACGCGCCGGGGTGTGTTGTTACCTGCTGCCGGGGTGGTTGTTACCTGCTGCCGGGGGTGTGTTGTTACCTGCTGCCGGGGGGTGGGTGTGTACCTGCTGCCGGGGTGTGTTACGCTGCCGGGGGTGTGTTGTTACATGCCGTCAGTGTGTTGTTACCTGCTGCCGGGGTGTGTTGTTACCGCTGCCGGGGGTGTGTTGTTACCTGCTGCCGGGTGTGTTGTTACCTGCTGCCGTGTGTTGTTACCTGCTGCCGGGGTTGTTGCTAGCTGCCGGGGTGTGTTGACCTGCTGCCGGGGGTGGTTGTTACATGCCGGGGGTGTGTTGTTACCTGCTGCCGGGGTGTGTTGTTACCTGCTGCCGGGTGTTGTTACCTGCTGCCGGGGGGGTGTTGTTACCTGCTGCCGTGTGTTGTTACGCCGGTGTGTTGTTACCCGTCGTGTGTTGTTACCTGCTGCCGGGGGTGTGTTGTTACCTGCTGCCGGGGGTGTGTTGTTACCTGCTGCCGGGGTGTGTTGTTACCTGCTGCCGGGGTGTGTTACCTGCTGCGGGGGTGTGTTGTTACCGCGGGGTGGTTGTTACCTGCTGCCGGGGTGTGTTACGCTGCCGGGTGTTGTTACACGCCGGGGTGTGTTGTTACCTGCTGCCGGGGTGTATGTTACCTGCTGCCGGGGTGTTGTTACCTGCTGCCGGGGTGTGTTAGCTGCGTGTTGTTACCTGCTGCCGGGGGTGTGTTGTTACCTGCTGCCGGGGTGTTGTTACCTGCTGCCGGGGTGTTGTTACGCTGCCGGGGTGTTGTTACCTGCTGCCGGGGTGTGTTGTTACCTGCTGCCGGGGGGTGTGTTGTTACCTGCTGCCGGGGTGTGTTGTTACCTGCTGCCGGGGTGTGTTGTTACCTGCTGCCGGGGTGTGTTGTTACCTGCTGCCGGGGGTGTGTTGTTCCTGCTGCCGTGGTATGCTACCGGGGGGGTGTGTCCGGCTGGGGGTGTGTGTTACTGCTGCCGGGGTTGTTACCGCCGGGGTGTGTTGTTACCTGCTGCCGGGGGTGTGTTGTTACCTGCTGTCGGGGTGTGTTACCTGCTGCCGGGGGGTGTTGTTACCTGCTGCCGGGGGGTGTGTGTTACCTGCTACCGGGGGGGGGTGCTACCTGCTGCCGGGTGTGTTGTTACGCTGTCGGGGTGGTTGCTACCTGCTGCCGGGGTGTGTTGTTACATGCTGTCGGGGGTGTTGTTACCTGCTGCCGGGGTGTGTTGTTGCTACGCTGCCGGGGGTGTGTTGTTACCTGCTGCCGGGGGTGTTGTTACCAGCTGCCGGGGGTGTGTTGTTACCTGCTGCCGGGGTGTGTTGTTACCTGCTGCCGGGGGTGTGTTGTTACCTGCTGCCGGGGTGTGTGTTGTTACCTGCTGCCGGGGGGTGTGTTGTTACCTGCTGCCGGGGTGTGTTACCTGCTGCCGGGGGTGTGTTGTTACCTGCTGCCGGGGGTGTGTTGTTACATGCTGCCGGGGTATGTTTACATGCTGCCGGGTGTTGTTACCTGCTGCCGGGTGTGTTGTTACCTGCTGCCGGGTGTTGTTACCTGCTGCCGGGGTGTTGTTACCTGCTGCCGGGGGTGTGTTGTTACCGGCTTGGGGTGTGTTGTTACCTGCTGCCGGGTGTGTTGTTACCTGCTGCCGGGGGTGTGTTGTTACCTGCTGCCGGGGTGTGTTGTTACCTGCCGCGTGTGTTGTTACCTGTCGTGTGTTGTTACATGCTGCCGGGGGTGTGTTGTTACGCTGCCGGGGGTGTGTGTTGTTACCTGCTGCCGTGTTACTGCTGCCGGGTGTGTTGTTACCTGCTGCCGGGGGTGTTGTTCCTGCTGCCGGGGGGTGTGTTACCTGCTGCCGGGTGTGTTGTTACATGCTGCCGGGGTGTGTTGTTACCTGCTGCCGGGGGTGTGTTACATGCTGCCGGGGGTGTGTTGTTACCTGCTGCCGGGGGTGTGGTTACCTGCTGCCGGGGGTGTTCTTACCTGCTGCCGGGGTGTGTTGTTACCTGCTGCCGGGGGTGTGTTGCTACCTGCTGCCGGGGGTGTGTTGTTACCTGCTGCCGGGGTGTGTTGTTACCTGCTGCCGGGGGTGTGTTGTTATCTGCTGCCGGGGTGTGTTGTTACCTGCTGCCGGGTGTTGTTACCTGCTGCCGTGTGTTGTCACGCTGCCGGGTGTGGTTACCTGCTGCCGGTGTTGTTACCTGCTGCCGGGGTGTGTTGTTGCTGCCGGGGTGTGTTGTTACCTGCTGCCGGGGGTGTGTTGTTACCTGCTGCCGGGGTGTGTTGTTACCTGCTGCCGGGGGGTGTGTTGTTACCCTGCCGCGGGGTGTGTGTTACCTGCTGCCGGGGGGTGTGTTGCTACCTGCCGCCGGGGTGTGTTGTTACCTGCTGCCGGGGTGTGTTGTTACCTGCTGCCGGTGTGTTGTTACCTGCTGTTGCCGTGGGGTGTGTTGTTACCTGCTGCCGGGGGTGTGTTGTTACCTGCTGCCGGGGTGTGTGTTACCTGCTGCCGGGGGGTGTGTTGTTACCTGCTGCCGGGGTGTTGCGGGGTGGTTGCTACCGCTGCCGGGGTGTTGTTACGCTGTCGGGGGTGTGTTGTTACCGGGTGTTGTTACATGCTGCCGGGGTGTTGTACCTGCGGGTGGTTACCTGCCGCGGTGTGTTGTTACCTGCTGCCGGGGGTGTGTTGTTACCTGCTGCCGGGGTGTGTTGTTACCTGCTGCCGGGGGGTCCTGCGTGTGTTACCTGCTGCCGGGGTGTGTTGTTATCCTGCTGCCGGGGGTGTGTTGTTACGCTGCCGGGGGTATGTTGTTGCACGCTGCCGGGTGTGTTGTTACCTGCTGCCGGGGGTGTGTTGTCGCTGCGGGGTGGGTACCTGCTGCCGGGGTGTGTTGTCTGCGGTGGTTACCTGCTGCCGGGGTGTGTTGTTACCTGCTGCCGGGTGTGTTGTTACCTGCTGCCGGGGGTGTGTTGTTACCTGCTGCCGGGGTGACTGCTGCGGGTGTTGTTACCTGCTGCCGGGGGGTGTTGTTACCTGCTGCCGGGGTGTGTTGTTACCTCGCCGGGGGGTGTGTGTTACCTGCTGCCGGGGTTGTTACCTGCTGCCGGGGGTGTTGTTACCCGCTGCCGGGGGTGTGTTGTTACCGCTGCCGGGGGGTGTTGTTACCTGCTGCCGGGGGTGTGTTGTTACGCTGCCGGGGTGTGTTGTTACCTGCTGCCGGGGTGTGTTGTTACGCTGCCGGGGTGGTTACCTGCCGGGGTGGTTGTTACCTGCTGCCGGGGTGTGTTGTTACCTGGCTGCTGGGGTGTGTGTTACCTGCTGCCGGGGTGGTTACCCGCTGCCGGGGTGTGTTGTTACGCTGCCGGGGTGTGTTGTTACCTGCTGCCGGGGTGTGTTGTTACCTGCTGCCGGGGTGTGTTGTTACCTGCTGCCGGGGTGTGTTGTTACCTGCCGTGGTGTGTTACCCGCCGCTGGGGTGTGTTGTTACCCTGCCGGGGTGGTTGTTACCTGCTGCCGGGGTGTGTTGTTACATGCTGCCGGGGGTGTGTTGTTACCTGCTGCCGGGGTGTGTGTTGTTACCTGCTGCCGGGGGTGTGTTGTTACCTGCTGCCGGGGGTGTGTTGTTACTACGCTGCCGGGGGTGTTGTTACCTGCTGCCGGGGTGTGTTGTTACCTGCTGCCGGGGTGTGTTGTTACCTGCTGCCGGGGTGTGTTGTTACCTGCTGCCGGGGGGTGTGATGCGGTGTGTTGTTACCTGCTGCCGGGGTGTGTTGTTACCTGCCGCCGGGTGGTTGTTACCTGCTGCCGGGGGGTGTTGTTACCTGCTGCCGGGGTGGTTGTTACCTGTCGGGGTGTGTTGTTACCTGCTGCCGGGGGTGTGTTACCTGCCGGGGTGTTGTTACCTGCTGCCGGGGGTGTCTCTGGGGGTGTTACCGCTGCCGGGGGTGTGTTGTTACCTGCTGCGGGGTTGTTACCTGCTGCCGGGGGTGTGTTGTTACCTGCTGCCGGGGGGTGTGTTGTTACCTGCTGCCGGGGTGTGTTGTTACCGCGCGGTGGTGTTGTTACCGCCGGGGTGTGTTACCTGCTGCCGGGGGTGTGTTGTCCGGGGTGTGTACCCGCGGGGTTGTTCATGCTGCGGGGGTGTTGTACCGCTGCCGGGGGTGTTGTTACATGCTGTCGGTGGGGGGTGTTTGTGGGGGTACCTGCTGCCGGGGTGTGTTGTTACCCGCTGCCGGGTGCGTTGCCGCTGCCGGGGGTGTGTGTTACCTGCTCCGTGTGTTGTCGCTGCCGGGGGTGTGTTGTTACCCGCCGCCGGGGGTGTTACCTGCTGCCGGGGGGTGTTGTTACCTGCTGGGGTGTGGTTACCGCGCCGGGGGTGTGTTGTTACCTGCTGCCGGGGGTGTGTTGTTACCTGCTGCCGGGGTGTTGTTACCTGCTGCCGGGGGTGTGTTGTTACCTGCTGCCGGGGGTGGTGTTACCGGTGGCTGCGGGGGTGTTACCTGTGCCGGGGTGTGTGCCGCCGGGGGTGTGTTGTTACCTGCTGCCGGGGTGTGTTGTTACCTGCTTTCGGGGTGTGTTACCCTGGGTGGTTGTTACCAGGCTGCCGGGGGTGTGTTGTTACCTGCTGCCGGGGGTGTGTTGTTACCTGCTGCCGGGGGTGTGTTGTTACCTGCTGCCGGGGGGTGTTGTTACCTGCTTGGGTGGTTGTTACCGCTGCCGGGGTGTGTTGTTACCTGCTGCCGGGGGGTGTGTGGTTACCTGCTGCCGGGGGGTGTGTTGTTACCTGTTGGGGGTGTGACCGCTGCCGGGGGTGTGTTGTTACCCGCCGTCGGTGTGTTGTTACCTGCTGCCGGGGTGTGTTGTTACCTGCTGGGTGTTGTGGGTTTGCCGCGGGGTGTGTACCGGCTGCCGGGGTGGCTACCTGCTGCCGGGGGTGTGTTGTTACCTGCTGCCGGGGTGTGTTGTTACCTGCTTCGGGGTGTGGTTGTTACCAGGCTGCCGGGGTGTGTTGTTACCTGCTGCCGGGGTGTGTTGTTACCTGCTTCGGGGTGGTTACCAGGCTGCCGGGGGTGTTGCTACCTGCTGCCGGGGTGTGTTGTTACCGCTGCCGGGGGTGTGTTGTTACCTGCTGCCGGGGGTGTGTTGTTACCTGCTGCCGGGGGTGTGTTGTTACCCGCTGCCGGGGTGTGTTGTTACCTGCTGCCGGGGGTGTGTTGTTACCTGCTGCCGGGGGTGTTGCTACCTGCTGCCGGGGGTGTTGTTACCTGCTGCCGGGGGTGTGTTGTTACCTGCTGCCGGGGGTGTGTTGTTACCTGCTGCCGGGGTGTGTTGTTATCTTTTTCTCTGGTTAGTCATGAAGGCACAGGTCAATAACCCACATCATGGCCCGAGGGCGACAATATAATAATAATAATAATAATAATAATAATAATAATAATAATAATAATAATAGTAATAAGAATAATAATTAAGAAAAAATATAAACAATATTAAGTAAAAATATAATATAATATAATATAATATAATATAATATAATATAATATAATAATAATAGTAAAGGACCATATATAAAAAATTAAATAAGAAAAGATCAATACAGTAGTGAGAAACGATATATGTTAATGAGACAGAAAGTCAGATCAACAAAATGGGACTTGGTCACAATTTTTGTGGTGCCATATGACAACAGGATCTACCATTAGACAACACATTATGCTTCCAATATCTTCCCAGGCGGTAGTACAGTCTCACCCAAAAGTTGGTTAACTCTCCCAGCCAGCTATTGCTGCACTGCCTGCTTCAGATGTATGAACTTGAGTCTGTTACTTCGAACCCTTAGATTCATTCTTATTGGTTTCATGTTCTGGTTAATACTGAAACTGCGCTGGGCTTGCCGGAATTCATTCTTATTGGTTTCATGTTCTGGTTAATACTGAAGCAGTTAAGAACATAAGAACATAAGAATAGGAGGAAACTACACAGAAATAATTTTACCTTCTAATATATGGTCGAGGTATAAGAACACATAAGAACATAGAATGGAGGCTTTGTGGGCCTATTGGCCCATACTGGGCAGTCCCGTTTACGCAACCCCTGTGCTCATATGAGCATCAACCTATGTTTGAAGCAATTCAAGCGTGTTCGGGTGTAATTGATATTTGGTAACTTGTTCCATCATCACTACTCTGTTTCCAAACCAGTGTTTACCTGTTTTCACGCTAAATCTAAATTTGTCTATTTAAAACCATTGTTACGAGTTCGCTCCTGGTTGGATAATTTGAGTGCCTTTGTAATGTCCCTTTGTTTAGCCCTGTCTTCCCTTATACACCTCTGTAAGATTGCCTCGCTCTCGTCTCTAGAGGGATTGCAAATTAGATAATTTCTGTCTTACTATAGGTTCATGCGGGATTGGTCTTGTATTCTCCTCTGGATTCTTTTAAGGATTCTATGTCCGTTCTGTGTATGTGCCAGAACTGAACTGTGATTCAGGTGTGGTTTGGAGATACAGTTTTGGGATGACCTTCTTGGTCTTGTAACTTTTGCTCCTTTGTATGAATTTACATTAGCACAATGCTTATTTGACAAAACACATTGTTTACTTGACCTGGGTTCCTCTTATATTATCTAAATCTCGCGGTCAGTTTCTCATAGCGCCGTTGTTCATCTGGTATCTGGTTTCCCTGTTTACATCTCCTATACTGAGTACTTACATTTGTCGACATTGAATTTCATCTGCCATTTCCAGACCATTCGAAAATTTGTTGAGTCTTCCTGTAGTTTTGCCGAGTCCTCGTCGTTGATAACACGTCCTATTTTTAGTGTCATCAGCAAATTTACTTATCTTGCTTGTCTATGCCGATATCTATCGTTTGTGTATATAATGACTAGCCATCAATTAAAATGCTAGCGACATAGAACTCCACATATGACCAATAGGACTTAGTGCCGTTAATGCTCACTCGCTGTTTCCTGTCCTGTAACCACGCCTAATCCGTTGGGGATGCCTTTGATGCGGCTTTCCTACCTTTCTAATTAGTCTTTCGTGGGGACTCTGTGAAGAAGCTTTGCTAAGAGTCAAGATATACCACATATAATTGTGCCCCTAGTCCACTGATTCGAAAACTGATGAAAGAATGTTAATGATTAGTTAGGCAGAGCGTCCGCTTTGGCAAAAGAAGCCATGCTGGGAATCATTGATCGAATTTGGCTTCTCAGGTGATTTCGAATAGAGTTTGGAAATGATTGCTTCCCAGTAATTTTCCTCTTGATGTTACAAACTGATTCTGGGCGTGTAGAGATTGGAGATGAAGTGATCTATCCCCTTCTTAGAAAATCAGTATTCGCTTCTCTCTCCAGTTCTGGTACTACACACCTGTTTTTTAAGGACATGTTAAACAACTTTGCTAAGAACATACTAAAGCTCTTCACTTACATTCCTTTAATACTCTGGCAAATATCTCATCGGGACCAGGTGACTTATTAGGCTTTTAGTATGTCTGTTGCTTACTAACATCATTTTAGTCACTACTATCTGCCTTAATTTGTATTTTACTATCTACCAAGATAAGTCGGTGCCTCCGGGTATCATGTTGCGTTGCAGTGCTGGCTGTTGGCATATTTGATACCAAATTATTGCTCATTTTCCGTCGTTATCAGTGAGCTACTTGAGTCTGGCCGTAATTCCGTCACTTTTTCTCGTGTTTTAGTTTGCGATACATTTGAAGTAGAATCCTTTGGGTTTGTCTTCGCCTCCTTGCTATCCTTACCTCATTATTCCTCTTTGCTTTTCCTTATCTCGGTTTTAACTCTACTTAATACCTATGTAGTCCCCGGTGAATTTCGCCACGATTTATCCTTCTACCTATAGCCTTCCTTTGGCCAATGATGTTCTTTAAATAATTATTTATCCATTGAGGGTCATTGTTGTCTGATCTGAGTTTTTTGTATGGTATGTTCTGCCTTTACATTCAGTAACTCACTATTTAAGTATCGTGGAACTCAGCAATCTCAGGTCTCGTTATCCAGGTCGGTGTCATCTGTCAAGGTTGCAGCCATGCGTACCCCCTCTCTCAGCTGCCTCTTTTAAACTGTCAAAGTTTGCCCTTCTGAAATCTACAGGCACTTTGGTAGAGTTTTCCTTACGTCTGCCCTGAAATCTAACGGGTCAATTTCTTTTGTGATGCGCTGTTTACTAGAGATTTCCTACCTCCGACACATTGCTAATGGGGTTTTCTCTGTTCGTCAGGACTAAATCCATTATATTATTACGTGTGGGTTCGGGGTTATATGTTGACTTAGGGGCGAAGATTTACCCTCAGCGGCTGGGTTTCGTGTATTCACTACAACAACGAGCATTGCCCAGGGTGCTTGTTAATTTGCCTTCGCTCGCTCCGCACTAATGCGTGGGAACAACACAAGAGGCGGTTTTCTGTACAGTCTTACAACACCAGTGACGATCAATCCTGTTATTAGATCCAGGGCAGAGTTGGATCTGACACTCAATTAACTTCAGACGTTCCACTCCACCAATTCTATTTATCTCATTTCACTCTTAGGTAAAAGATGGTCAAAAGGTATAAATCTAGAAGGGTGAAATAACATTGGTCAGAAAGGCTAAATTAATAGCCGACGGAAAATACCTCCCCTCCCACAAAATATTTAACACACAGGTAGAAAAATCATACACATTGTATATATTCTGACTTTACATGTAGTATACCAAGTGAGATCTATAACACCCATGGAGATTCACAACACTTTAAACTAAACTATCTTACAAAGCTAACGTGTCGCCAATTGATCAGGTTGGGTATAGTGATTCTATTTCTAAGCCAGGTGAGGGGTTGGGAAGCCTTATTGTTCTTTTTTGTTTGTTGGTTGGTTGGTGGTTAAGTTATATTGGGTGATGTTATGGTTAATCGTGAATTAAAACAAATTTTTAATCTTCGTTTCGTTAATCTGACAATTTATTTTCGTGGGAGTATCAGCAGCAAGAAGCACCAGGGTTGTATGCTGAGATGGGGGCTATAAGCATAATGAATTAACGATCTTCAACTAAACAACCTTGAATGACAGACCACAAACGGCACAATCTC
>NW_024743709.1:9589365-9774365 GCF_018991925.1 Homarus americanus
CACACATGTATTGGTGATGTAGAGGAGTACTCTCCCCTATTTTTCTCTCTGTTCTTTCTGCATATCTGCTCTCTCTGCACACCATATTCTTCTAACACACAACCTACCTACATTTCTTTCATTATTCCTTACACGATAAAACATCATGAACGATGCTATGAGTAAACTGTATTCAGATGACATTTACGTTAATACTCGTGAACTCAAACTTGATGATTAAACACCTTAACGCTACCTTAAGTTAAAGTGTTTAATTATCAGGGGTGAATCTTGCTTGGGTGTCTAATCTCAGTTGATCCGAGGAATATGCTAGACAATCATAATTTCAGCTTTAGGCAACCACCTGGTGTGTGGTCAGGCTGGTCAGGAAGGAGGAGTGGGAGGAGGAGCAAGGAAGGAGGGGGGGACGAAAGGAGGAGCAAGGGAAAGGGAGTGATGGAAGGAAAGGGATTTCACCTGTCCTGTGATAGAAGAGAGGTAAGAAGATAAATTTGCATGATAGATCAATAGATAGACTTCAGTAAATTGTCTGACGGTAAACAAATAATCCTCACAACTGTTTTATATTATCTTAAAGTTTTTTTCCAATAACGATGTTGTGAAAAAATATTATACAATTTCTTTTTTCAATGATATTTTTCGCATCTGTTATTCTTTCTTTCTACATTTGTTATTTTTTATCTATGGATTACTTACTCACTTTCATTCAAATTTTCTTTGTTGTGAGTGTGAGTTTTTCAACTATCTCTTCTAATGTAACAATATTTTACTTATACAAACAATTTTAAACCAAACTTCTCTAGACTCTCATTAAAACTCTCCACCATTCCGTCACCTCCCACCTTCCTTCCTTCCTTCCTTCTTTCCTTCCACCTGTTCACTCAACAAAGGGATTCACCTCATCCTAATCCATTTTAATTTGCTTCCCACGACCAAACTTTTCTCCTCGTAGCGCATCCAATATGCCCTTCCTCCTGTCTGCTTCTAAGGTAAGAGTGTCTTTCTGGTACTACTGTTTGTTTGTTCCTCTGTCTGCTTCTCAGGTAAGAGGTCTTCTGGTACTACTGTTTGTTCCTTCCCTCCTGTCTGCTTCTAAGGTAAGGGTCTACTGGTACTACTGTTTGTTCCTTCCCTCCTGCCTGCTTCTAAGGTAAGGGCTCCTTTCTGGTACTACTGTTTGTTCCTTCCTCCTGCCTGCTTCTAAGGTAAGGGCTCCTTACTGGTACTACTATCTGTTTCTTCCCTCCTGTCTGCTTCTAAGGTAAGGGCTCCTTTCTGGTACTTTTATCTGTTCCTTCCCTCCTGTCTGCTTCTAAGGTAAGGGGTCCTTACTGGTACTACTATCTGTTCCTTCCCTCCTGTCTGCTTCTTTAAGGTGAGGGCCTTCTGGTACTTCTATCTGTTCCTTCCCTCCTGTCTGCTTCTAAGTTAAGGCTCCTTACTGGTACTACTGTTTGTTCCTTCCCTCCTGCCTGCTTCAAGGTAAGGGCTCTTACTGGTACTACTATCTGTTCCTTCCCTCCTGTCTGCTTTAAGGAGGGCTCTTTCTGGTACTTCTATCTGTTCCTTCCCTCTGTCTGCTTCTTTAAGGTAAGGGTCTTTTTTACTGGTACTACTGTTTGTTCTTTCCCTCCTGCCTGCTTCTAAGGTAAGGGCTCCTTTCTGGTACTACTTGTTTGTTCCTTCCTCCTGCCTGCTCTTCTATAAGGGCTCCTTTACTGGTACTACTATCTGTTTCTTCCCTCCTGTCTGCTTCTGTAAGGGCTCCTTTCTGGTACTACTATCTGTTCCTTCCCTCCTGCCTGCTTCTAAGGTAAGGGCTCCTTTCTGGTACTTCTATCTGTTCCTTTCCTCCTTCTGCTTCTAAGGTAAGGGCCCTTTCTGTACTTCTATCTGTTCCTTTCCCTCCTGCCTGCTTCTGTAGGGCTCCTTTCTGGTACTATTGTTTGTTCCTTCCCTCCTGCCTGCTTTCTTAAGGGCCTCCTTTTCTGGTGACTTCTACTGTTCCTTCCCTCCTGCCTGCTTTAAGGTAGGGCTCCTTTCTGGTACTTCTGTTTGTTCTTCCTTCCTGCCTGCTTCTTGCTATGGTGGCCTTTCTGGTACTTCTATCTGTTCCTTTCTCCTGTCTGCTTTAAGGTAAGGCTCTTTTCTGGTACTTCTATCTGTTCCTTTCTCCTGTCTGCTTCTAAGGTAAGGGCTCCTTTCTGGTACTTCTATCTGTTCCTTTCCTCCTGTTCTGCTTCTAAGGTAAGGGCCTTTCTGGTACTACTTATCTGTTCCTTCCCTCCTGCCTGCTTCTAGGGTAAGGGCTCCTTTCTGGTACTTTCTATCTGTTCCTTCCCTCCTGCCTGCTTCTAGGGTAAGGCTCCTTTCTGGTACTTCTATCTGTTCCTTCCCTCCTGTCTGCTTCTCTAAGGTAAGGGCCTTTCTGGTACTTCTATCTGTTCCTTTCCTCCTGTCTGCTTCTAAGGTAAGGGCTCCTTTGGTACTACTGTTTGTTCCTTCCCTCCTGTCTGCTTCTAAGGTAAGGGCTCCTTTCTGGTACTACTTATCTGTTCCTTCCCTCCTGCCTGCTTCTAAGGTAAGGGCCCTTTCTGGTACTTCTATCTGTTCTCTCTGTCTGCTTCTAAGTAAGCCCTTTCGTATTCTATCTGTTCCTTCCTCCTGCCTGCTTCTAAGGTAAGGCCTTACTGGTACTATTGTTTGTTCCTTCCCTCCTGTCTGCTTCTAAGGTAAGTGGCCCCTTTCTGGTACTTCTGTTTGTTCCTTCCCTCCTGCCTGCTTCTGTAAGGGCTCCTTACTGGTACTACTGTTTGTTCCTTCCTCCTGCCTGCTTCTTAAGGTAAGGGCTCCTTTCTGGTACTACTGTTTGTTCCTTCCCTCCTGCCTTGCTTCTAAGGTAAGGGCCTTTCTGGTACTACTGTTTGTTCCTTCCCTCCTGCCTGCTTCTAAGGTAAGGGCCCTTTCTGGCTATGTTTTTGTCCTTCCTCCTGCCTGCTTCTAGGTAAGGGCTCCTTTCTGTACTACTGTTTGTTCCTTCCCTCCTGTCTGCTTCTAAGGTAAGGGGCTCCTTTCTGGTACTTCTATCTGTTCTTCCTCCTGTCTGCTTCTAAGGTAAGGGCCCTTTCTGGTACTTCTTTGTTCTTCCTCCTGCTGCTTCAGGTAAGGGCCTTCTGTACTACTGTTTGTTCTTCCCTCCTGTCTGCTTCTGAAGGCTCCTTTGGTACTACTGTTTGTTCCTTCCCTCCTGCCTGCTTCAAGGTTAAGGGCTCCTTTCTGGTACTACTGTTTGTTCCTTCCTCCTGCCTGCTTCTAAGGTAAGGGCCCTTCTGGTACTACTGTTTGTTCCTTCCTCCTGTCGGTTTTAAGGTAAGGGCCCTTTCTGGTACTTCTATCTGTTCCTTCCCTCCTGTCTGCTTCTAAGGTAAGGGCCTTTCTGGTACTTCTATCTGTTCCTTCCTGCCTGCTTCTGTAAGGGCTTTACTGGTACTACTGTTTGTTCCTTCCCTCCTGTCTGCTTCTAGGTAAGGGCTCCTTTCGGTACTACTGTTTGTTCCTTCCCTCCTGCCTGCTTCTAAGGGTAAGGGCTCCTTTCTGGTACTCTTTGTTCCTTCCCTCCTGCCTGCTTCTAAGGTAAGGGTCTTTTGGTTTCACTGTTTCTTCCCTCCTGTCTGCTTCTAAGGTAAGGGCCCCTTTCTGGTACTACTGTTTGTGTCTCTTCCCTCCTGTCTGCTTTAAGGTAAGGGCCTTTTTTTTTTGTGTTTGTTGTTTGTTTGTGTTTTTTGAGGGCTCTTTCTGGTCTTCTATTGTTCTTCCCTCTGCTGCTTCTGTAAGGGCCTTTCTGGTACTACTGTTTGTTCCTTCCCTCCTGCCTGCTTCTTAAGGTAAGGTCTTTTCTGTACTACTATCTGTTTCTTCCCTCCTGTCTGCTTCTAAGGTAAGGGCCTTTCTGGTACTACTGTTTGTTCCTTCCTGCCTGCTTCTAAGGTAAGGGTCTTTTTCTGGTACTACTATCTGTTCCTTCCTCCTGTCTGCTTCTAAGGTAAGGGCCCTTTCTGGTACTTTTTATCTGTTCTTCCTCCTGTCTGCTTCTAAGGTAAGGGCTCCTTTTCTGGTACTATCTGTTTGTTCCTTCCCTCCTGTCTGCTTCTAAGGTAAGGCTCCTTTCTGGTACTACTATTTGTTCCTCCCTGCCTGCTTCTAAGGTAAGGCTTTTTCTGTACTTGTTTGTTTCTTCCCTCCTGCCTGCTTCTAAGGTATGGGGCTCCTTTCTGGTACTACTGTTTGTTCTTCCTCCCTCCTGCTTCTAAGGTAAGGCCTTTCTGTCACTGTTTGTTCCTTCCCTCCTGTCTGCTTCAAGGTAAGGGCCCTTTCTGGTACTACTATCTGTTCCTTTCCTCCTGTCTGCTTCTAAGGTAAGTCCTTTCTGGTACTACTTTTGTCTTTCCCTCTGCCTGCTTCTGGTATGGCCTTTCTGGTACTACTGTTTGTTCCTTCCTCCTGCCTGCTTCTAAGGAAGGGCTCCTTTCTGGTACTACTGTTTGTTCCTTCCTCCTGTCTGCTTCTAAGGTAGTCTTTCTGGTACTACTATCTGTTCCTTCCCTCCTGTCTGCTTCTAAGGTAAGGGCCTTTCTGGTAATTACTGTTTGTTCCTTCCTCCTGTCTGCTTCTAAGGTAAGGGCTCTTTCTTACTACTGTTTTTCTCCCTCCTGCTGCTTCTAAGGTAGCTTTCTGGTACTACTGTTTGTTCCTTCCTCCTGCCTGCTTTGCAAGGGCTCCTTTCTGGTACTACTGTTTGTTCCTTCCCTCCTGTCTGCTTCTAAGGTAAGGGCTCCTTTCTCTGGTACTTACTATCTGTTCCTTCCCTCCTGTCTGCTTCTAAGGTAAGGGCTCCTTTCTGGTATGTCATTGTTTGTTCCTTCCCTCCTGCCTGCTTCTAGGTAAGGGCTCCTTTCTGGTACCATTGTTTGTTCCTTCCTCCTGCCTGCTTCTAAGGTGGGTGCTTCTTGGTACTACTATCTGTTCCTTCCCTCCCTGCTTCTAAGGTAAGGCCCTTACTGGTACTACATCTGTTCCTTCCCTCCTGCCTGCTTCTAAGGTGGGGTCTTTTTCTGGATCACTGTTTGTTCCTTCCCTCCTGTCTGCTTCTGTAAGGGCTCCTTTCTGGTACTTCTATCTGTTCCTTCCCTCCTGTCTGCTTCAAGGTAAGTCTTTCTGGTACTACTGTTTGTTCCTTCCCTCCTGCCTGCTTCTAAGTAAGGGCTCCTTTCTGGTTACTGTTTGTTCCTTCCTCCTGCTCTGCTTCTAAGGTAAGGGCTCCTTTCTGGTACTCTATCTGTTCCTTCCCTCCTGCTCTTCTAGGTAAGTCTTCTGTACTCTGTTTGTTCCCTCCTGCCTGCTTCTAAGGTAAGGGGCTCTTTCTGGTACTACTGTTTGTTCCTTCCCTCCCTGTCTGCTTCTAAGGTAAGGCCTTTTCTGGTACTACTGTTTGTTCCTTCCCTCCTGTCTGCTTCTACAGAAGGGCTCCTTTCTGGTACTACTGTTTGTTCCTTTCCTCCTGTCTGCTTCTTAAGGTAAGGCTCCTTTCTGGTACTACTGTTTGTTCCTTCCCTCCTGCCTGCTTCTAAGGTAAGGGCTTCTTTCTGGTACTACTGTTTGTTCCTTTCCTCCTGCCTGCTTCTAAGGTAAGGGTCCTTTCTGGTACTACTGTTTGTTCTTTTCTCCTGTCTGCGTTTGTTCCTTCCCTCCTGCCTGCTTCTAAGGTAAGGGCTCCTTTTCTGGTACTACTGTTTGTTCCTTCCCTCCTGTCTGCTTCTAAGGTAAGGCTCCTTTCTGGTACTACTGTTGTTCCTCCCTGCTGTTCTCTGCTTCGTGTCTTCTGGTACTATTTTGTTTCTCCTTCTAAGGTGGGCCTTTCTGGTATGTTTGTTCCTTTCCTCCTGTCTGCTTCAAGGTAAGGGCCCTTTCTGGTACTACTGTTTGTTCCTTCCCTCCTGTCTGCTTCTAAGGTAAGTCTTTTCTGGTACTACTGTTTGTCTTTCCTTCTGCCTGCTTCTAAGGTAAGGCCTTTCTGGTACTACTGTTTGTTCCTTCCCTCCTGTCTGCTTCTAAGGAAGGGCTCCTTTTCTGGTACTACTGTTTGTTCCTTCCCTCCTGTCTGCTTCTAGGTAATCTTTCTGGTACTACTGTTTGTTCCTTCTCTCTGCTGCTTCTAAGGTAAGGGCCTTTCTGGTACTACTGTTTGTTCCTTCCTCCTGCCTGCTTCTAAGGTAAGGGCTCCTTTCTTACTACTGTTTGTTCCTCCCTCCTGCCTGCTTCTAAGGTAGGGGCTCCTTCTGGTACTACTATCTGTTCCTTCCTCCTGCCTGCTTTGCTAAGGGCTCCTTTCTGGTACTACTGTTTGTTCCTTCCCTCCTGTCTGCTTCTAAGGTAAGGGCTCCTTTCTTGGTACTACTATCTGTTCCTTCCCTCCTGTCTGCTTCTAAGGTAAGGGCTCCTTTCTGGTACTCTGTTTGTTCCTTCCTCCTGCCTGCTTCTAGTGTAAGGGCTCCTTTCTGGTACTACTGTTTGTTCCTTCCTCCTGCCTGCTTCTAAGGTGGGGCTTCTGGTACTACTTCTGTTCCTTCCTCCCCTGCTTCTAGGTAAGGCTCCTTTCTGGTACTACATCTGTTCCTTCCCTCCTGCCTGCTTCTAAGGTAAGGGCTCCTTTCTGGTACTTCTGTCTGTTCCTTCCCTCCTGTCTGCTTCAAGGTAAGTCTTTCTGGTACTACTGTTTGTTCCTTCCCTCCTGTCCTGCTTCTAAAGTAAGGGCTCCTTTCTGTACTACTGTTTGTTCCTTCCTCCTGTCTTTCTAGGTAGGGCTCCTTTCTGGTACTCTGTTTGTTTTCTGTCTGCTTCTAAGGTAAGGGCTCTTTCTGGTACTACTGTTTGTTCCTTCCCTCCTGCCTGCTTCTAAGGTAAGGCCTTTTCTGGTACTACTGTTTGTTCCTTCCCTCCTGTCTGCTTCTAAGAAGGGCTCCTTTCTGGTACTACTGTTTGTTCCTTCCCTCCTGTCTGCTTCTAAGGTAAGGGCTCCTTTCTGGTACTACTGTTTGTTCCTTCCCTCCGCCTGCTTCTAAGTAAGGGCTCCTTTCTGGTACTACTGTTTGTTCCTTTCTCTGTCTGCTTCTTAAGGTAAGGGTCTTTCTGGTACTACTGTTTGTTCTTTTATCTGTCTTTCTTGTGGTATATTCTTTGACGTTTTTCCTTTCTTGCTTTATATAAGTTTCTGGTACTAGCTTGTTGTTCCTTTCCTCCTGTATGCTTCTAACTCACTGGTACTATTTTCTTGTATTTTATTTCAATGAACACACATACATTCCTCATACACACACATATATATACCTCTTTCCACGCATAACACATACAGTATCACCCCACACACACACACACACACACACTCATCAAGCCATGACTCTTGGTAACAGAGGTTAAGCTGATGGTAGTATTGCATGCAGTACTGAGGTAGTAGTGCGTCATGCTGTCATGTTATTTTCATTCAGATATTAATCTCACCAGTTGTTTCTTGATAACCAAAACAGATAAATCGCCCATGAAAAATAAATAGCACATTTATCGCTTGTTGTTGAGACATTATATCATCTGTCTAATTATAACACGAAATCTCCACATTACTACTTGTTATTTTCGTTTGGGATTAAATTTGACTGATGACAGCAGCTGGTACACGTGTCAGAGCATCGTGAAGACAGTCATTATGCGACGTGCATAACACGGTATGAGAGTCATGAGCCACAACACAAATAAGTGAGGGTGATACGGAGGGTAGTGACCTGGCCTCTACCTCCACTAATGGATTTATTGTCGATTTGTTTGACCAGTACAGGTATTGTGTGGGGTGGGTGAACTGTGTTAGGTTATGGGTGGATGAATGAGTGTTAGGTTATGGGTGGATGAATGAGTGTTAGGTTATGGGTGGATGGTTGAGTGTTAGGTTATGGGTTGATGGTTGAGTGTTAGGTTAGGTTATGGATTGATGAATGAACATTGTAAAGCTGGCAAGTGGCTGAACGCTGTAGGTCACACTACTACTACCTCAGAATCGAGTATGACGATCATCCAGCTATGATAAAATGATATGAGTTGTTAGGGATGTCACCTTCATTGGTGAGTTTTGAGGTGACTACAAACGAGTGGAGGACGGGAGGTGGCACTGTTTTTCCGGCGTTGACGCCTGTCTGCCTCGGTTTGCAGTCGGGCAAACTCGAAAGTATTGACACCTTCTTGTGTGGTGCTCCCCCTAGTGTTACGATGTGGAATAATCGTCTCCCAGGTAAAGGGGTCGATTCGGTACTTTTTCAGGTTTATCTTAAGACTATCCTTATACCTTTTCAGTTATCTGCTGGCGTTACGTTTGCTATTCGTTAGGTGACTGTAAAGTAGCTGCTTTGGCAGTCTACTGTCGTCATGCGGGTAACATGGCCAGTCGAGCTTAGTTGTTCATGGAAAATGGTAGCCTCGATGCTCCTACAGTTGGTGTCAGCAAGAATACTGGCATTTGTTCTCTTGTCTTCCCAGCGAACTCGGAGGAAGGAACGTAGGCTACGTTGGTGAAACTTTTCAAGTGTTTTGAGGTACCTCCTGCATGTGACCCATGTCTCGCTGCCATATAGTAAGGTGGGAGGATCACTGCTAGATATACGTGTAACTTTGTAGATAATTTCAGCTCCCTACAGCTGAAGAAGTTACGGAGTCTGCCAAAGGCTTGAGATGAACATCTGATCCGATACTGAATTTCTTCATCGATGTCCTCGGTGGTGGACAGGTGGCAGCTGAGATACCGAAAATGGATAACATTGAAGAGGGTAGTACTGTTAAGATGGATGGACGGTGGAGATTGTGTCTGAAACAGGGGCAGGTTGAAAGAGAATCTGAGTCTTAAATACATTCACCTCAAGGCCGAAGTGTGCATACGCATCTGCGTAGGTGTTCAGGATCTCCAGTAGGCCGCATTCGGTGTGGAACAACAAGAGTGGGGTCGTCTGCATACTGAAGTTCAGTAATGGAAGCTGCCGACACCTTTATTCTTGCCTGCAGTCATTTTATGTTGGAAAAGACCCTTCATCTGCTACTCGATGTTCACCCGCCAGCTAAATTGGCACTGGCACGAGTAAGGAAGGCAGCCAAGGAAATGGAAAAGAGAGTTCGTGCCAGTACACCTTTTAACCCCTGTTTGGATGGGGGAAGAACTCAGACTGGGTGCCATTGTGCAGGAAACTGCCATTCACGCCATCGTGGAGTTGCCTCACAATGGCCATCAATTTTTTTGGGCAGCCGAAACGGCTGAGGTCCCTGAGGGCTTCTCTGTTGACCGAGTCGAAGGTCTTGGTTAGGTTGATGAAAGCCATGTACAGGTCACGACGCTGTTCTCTGCACTTTTCCTGTAACTGGTGGGCAGCAAAGATCATGTCAGTGGTGTCACGTTATGGTCTAAAGCTATATTGAGATTCTGGAGATTTTCCGCCTCAGGATAAAGTCTGTTTCGGAGGACTCGGGCAATAATCTTGCCAGCTGCGGACAGAAGCCAGATCCCGTGGTAGTTGCCACAGTCTGATCGGTCTCCCTTGTTCTTATAAATATTGACAATGGAGGCGTCTTTTAGGATTTGGGATATTTCCTCCTTTTCCCATATATTATCCAGGAGAGTGGAAACGGCTGGTAAGTAGAGGTCCTCCTGCTTCATACACCTCAGCTGGGATTCCATCAGGCCTAAGGCTTTGTTATTTTTCATCTGTTTGATGGCAGTAGCTACCTCATCCAGGGATGGAGGATAGCTGAGATGGGCCAGTTCTGGATGCTGAGGGACCTGCTGGGTAGTCAGGACAACCATATCAGTGAATGGTAGTGCTCTTTCCAGCGCTGAAGGAGGCCTTCATCGTCTTTAATTATGGAGTAACCGTCGGATGAGGCGGAGGGGGCTGCTCCACGAGTGATTGGCCCATAAAATATTTTGATGGAATTTAAAAATTCGCGCATCTTGTGCTGATCTGTAAATTTTTGTGTATCACATGCTTTATTTTTAAACCAGTCATTCTTTAGATTGCGAGGTTCCCGCTGGGCCCAACTTTTTTCTTGCAGAAGGTATCAGCTTTGTCCGAGACTGAGGGTTGTTCTGCCAGTCAGTTAAAGCAGCACGTTTATCACTGATGAATACATTGATTGCTGGGGCATTTTCATCAAACCACTCCTTGTGTATTCTTTCGATCTGGCCGCAGGTCTCTCTGCAGCTTTTTGTCATGACAGAGTCGAGAATATCTCATTCGGCATTGGGATTTGAGCTGTTTGTTGTTGGGTTATTTATCAGCCTATGTTCGAGCTGCTCTCTAAAAGCTTGTACTTTCCGCTGGATCCTCCAGACGATTAGTGTTAAAACCTCTTCCAGAGGCTTGCTGCCTTCGCCGTTTTGGGGCTACGTGAAGTGAGAGATTGGCTCTGATAAGCCGATGTTCAGTGTCGCAGTGGTCTGACCCACAACGGCACGGCTGATGAGGACATCTCGTCGATCTCTTTCTCTGACAATGATGTAGTCAATGAAATGCCAGTGTTCACATCGTTTGTGTTGTGATGAACCCTTGAACTTGTCGACCTGCCTAAAGAGGTATTGGTGATAGTGAGGTTTTGTAGAGCACACGTGCTGAGGAGGAGTAGGCAAATGTCAGCATCTCTGCCAACTCTGGCATTGAAGTCACCAAGTAACACAACCTTATCTTCTCTGGGGATAAAGGTTGGCACTCTGTCGAGGTCGGCGTAAAAGGCTTCCTTGATGCCATCCTCTGCATCGAGTGTTGGGGCATATGCACTGATGAAAAAGGCATGACATGCGTGATTCAGTGGGACTCGGAGCGTCATGAGACGCTTGTTGATCCCAATAGGCATTACAGTTAGCTTGTGAGATGCGTTGGCGGATGGCAAAGCCAACTCCATATATTTGGTTTCTCTCTGCAGCAGGTTTACCCTTCCAGAGGAAGGTATAGCCAGACCTCGTTCTGTGAGTTGACCTTCGTCTGGGAGCCGGGGCTCACTAATGACTGCTATGTCGATGTTATACCTAGCCAGCTCTTTTGCCACAAGGGCAGTTCTTCTTTCAGGGCACCCATTTGTGCCAGTATCCAAAAGGGTCCTGACATTCCATGCAGCGACCATAAGAGGTTATATAATTTGTTTTTGTTTGGATCTGTGATTTTTATTGTGTTTTCGACTGCATACGGATGACCTTACTGGGTGCAGTTGCCCAGTCAGGTTTTTTTTTTTTGTCAGGCTATGTTTAGGGCACCTTTTCTAGCCCCCTCCCTTGGGGTGAGCAGAGTGGCTCCTCTAAAGGGCTGCTCAGTTGCACAGACAGGACCAGATTGCACTGCTGCCTAGATGGTCGTTTATGCACTGGGATCTAGGCAGCAGTGATGACTGCCGGGAGTCTAGTCACAACTCTGCAGTCATCACTGCCTGTCCCCGTCGCCAGTCGTCCGTCGCCTTAGGACTTTTTGGGGTATATGGGTTTTGATGCTGAGGTATGGTGAGCTGGATGATGGTTGCACGTGAGTTGATTTATGTGATGAGACAGGAGCTCAGGCTGCAACCACACATCTTGGCTCTCCCTTTTCCTGATCCAGTGGTGCAACTGTTGCAGCCACTGAGGGAAGGGTGAGTTGCAATGGACTACCTATAGCTCAGTTTGTTGGGTTTCGCCTTCGTAGCCTGTCCATCATGCATTGCCTTCATCCGTCGGTGGTCACCTCTTCCGTCAATACCGCCGTTGGGGTCTTGTTGGAGCTCTCTCTGTAAGCATGTCTGCCTGATGCAGGGCTCCACCGCAGATATTTCGTTCGGAGTTTACTCCCGTAGACTTATACCTACCAAGGTTAATCCGTAAGGCAGCGGGGCCGGTTGGTAGGTGCCAGGACGAGTCCACATGCCAGTGGACCTATGTGCCGTCCCTCTGGGGCCCACTGCTACTGGAGATCCCTTGCTGGTCTAGCTTGCGCCCACGAGGCACCCAGTTACCGCGTGTTGCCAGAGGCACAGCAGGAGTCTTGATGGTAAAGAGGCTGTGTACTGTCAGGGGAAGACTTATGCAAGTTGCCCTGTTCACCACGAGGGCTAGCTAACGTGGTAGCTGAAAGCGAGAGGGAGCAAGCAGTGCTTGCACCTTAACACTAACATAATGCTGCCACACTAGACGCATTACACTACCTTGTTACACACTAATTTAATTTATAGTTCAAATATACATCCACGTCTTCATATATTAAAAGCCCCTTGTGTATTCAGAATGGCTGAAAGATTTATTATAACATGTTCATTTCTGTTATTTTGAAATAAATGGGATATTCCCAAATGTGAGTCTGGTCTACCCGGGCCAGTGTTAATTGTCAAGTCTTTCAGCATTTGAAATCCATGGCAAAGTAGCGCACATCAGGGAATAAATTACCTATCAGACAGTTTTCCCCCAGTTCTCCCACTGTGTTATTTTAACATTGAAGCTCCGTGGATTAGGCAAAGTGTTGATGTGTTGAAGCTCTGTTTTAATATTTTAGTATGTGTGTGTGTGTGTGTGTGTGTGTGTGTGTGTGTGTGTGTGTGTGTGTGTGTGTGTGTGTGTGTGTGTGTGTGTGTGTGTGGTGGGGGGGGATGGGGGTGTTTGTGTGCTGGGGAGGTGTTTGTGTGTGCTGGGTAATGTCTGTGTATGTGGGGAGGTGTTTGTATGTTTTATGTGGGGGGAAGTTTGTGTGTTGCTGGTGGGTGTTTGTGTGTGTTTTGTAGGTGTTTGTGTGTGATGAAGGTTAGTATGTGTGTTTGTGTTTTGACATGTGTCACACTCTCGACTCTAGATTAATTAGTATTGAACAGTAATTTCACATGTAAGTTTAGCGAGTTGAAATTGAAGGAAATCAATACTTTCTGCGTTGGTGTTGAGGCGTTGAGTTGAATAGTACATAACGAGGTAGTGAGTAATGAAGGAGATGGGGTATAGCATATTCTTTACCTCTTGTTGTATTTCAATATATACTTTATGCCTTTAATATCCTCTAACGTATTACTGATTAATTATCTACACTTTGATATGTAAAAAAGTAATTAATTATTTTTTCTTCTCCTTTACAGTCAGTCAACAAAGGAGCAACAGTGACGTAATACTGTAGGTATGTAGTAACCTTTAATTATTGTAAAGTAACATTTCACTGTATTCAGGCATTACCGGGAATGCTGCTCATGGTTATTATTAATTATATTATAGCTTCTCTCTCTCGCTCTTCCTCTTCCTATCTCCTCTTTCTTCTCCCCCCATCATCATCTTCTCTCCTTTTCCATTCCCTTTTGCTCTTCTTCCTTCTTCTCCCTACCCTTCTACTCTTCCTCCTCTTCGTCCTCACCTAGTTTTCTTCTTCCTTCTCCTTCTTCACCTCTCCTTTCTCCAATTCCTCTCCTCTCCTCCTGTTCTTCCTCATCCTCTCCTCTTCTCCTCCCTTCCTCACTTCTCTCCTCCCCTCCTCTTCCTTTCCCCCTCCCTTCTCCCTCACTAGTAACTATTATCTCCACTATTTTCTTAATATTCAGCCATAAATATATATATAACTACATCATATATATGTAACAAGTTGCTATATTACTTTTATTTGCCTATATCTTCTTTAAGCGTTTATAGCATCTACACTACACACTCCGCGATCCTTCTCTGTTAAGCCAGTCACAGCCAGTATATAAACTATGTCACTTATTGTCTCAGGGATCTTTTTTATCATGAATTCTTAACTTTAATTTCAATATTCTTGTCAGTGTTCTATTAGTTTACATAAGTTGGGTATTTAACCTGAAGCTACATCATCATCATCATCATCATCATCATCATCATCATCATCATCATAGTTTTATTTCATTAAAGAAGTTTGTTTTGATGGTGTAACACTGAAGGTTTGTTTGATGGTGTAATACTGGAGGTTTGTTTTGATGGTGTAATAATATGATACTCAGCTGGTGATACACTTTTGAAAATATCCCGTGGTGCTAATTGTACCTGGACTGCCTTTGCGAATAATTCAGGCCACGTGTCCAGTTCCCCCTCGCCAGTACCTGCTTCCCTCATGCCAGTTGTTGTGGGCATAATATACACTACCTCCCTGTACCTACACCAGGAGTTAATAAACCTCTACGGATAAAGAACATTAAAAGCGGCAAAATCAGTAAAATTAAAAAAATAAAAAATTTTTTCCTTTTCACACAATATTTTATTTGAAGAACGAATAATGTTCCCCAAAGTGACTACATTTATGATCATATATAAGTAATTCTCTTCCCATGTTGTTAATTTCAGGCTGGTAATTAAATGCCTTTGTTTGATTCGTCTTGAAGGATAAAATAATACTAATCATATGTTTTTGGAAAATGGCTCCCTAATGGTTCTAATCTGCTTGTCCAATTTTAATTACCTTCGTTGTTGTTGGTTTCATGTTCGACGAATGCAGAATTAATTAGGGATTACTATATTTCAGTATCACAGTCAGGTCAAAATCAGGAATAACTTTGCCTACGGTAACAATGATATTAGATGATATTTTATTGTAATAATGATAAGCACAATGTAATAAATTTTATAAAGCTGATTGTTTATTTGGTGCTATTCATTTAAGAATGTATTTATTCGTAAAATATTGGAAGAACAATAACATAGGAAACTTGGTCAATATTTTTGGTAGCTTCCTAATACATATGACAACATTCATAAGTGTCTGCCACATAGTAAAATGGTTCAGCATCTTCTAACAGTCTATCAAACCTGACAACATTTCTCTAACACACCTGACAACGTTCCTCTTAGCACACATGACCAATTGACAACATTCCTCTAACACACCTGACAACTTTCCCCTAATACACCTGACAACATTCCTCTTAACACACCTAACAACATTCCTATAATACAACTAACAACCTGACAAAATTCCTTTTAAATCATCTGACCACCTGATAACATTCCTTACCTAAACTCGCGCCACCTAATCTCATGTTACCTAATCTCAGGTCACCTAACCTCATCTCACGTCACCTAACCTCATCTCACCTAATCTCGTCACCTAACCTCACCTCACTTCACCCCATTTCGCTTAACCTCAATTTACCTCACCATACCAAACCTAACTGCATCTAACCTAACCTCACCATACCTAACCTCATCTAAGCTCACCTCGCCTTAGCTAACCCTACCCCACCTCACTTTACACATTGGACCACGTTGCATCACTCAGGTAAACAGATTATATCCTTGTAGTTGAAAAATTTGGTGTTGATCTTGGAGGAGTATTAAATTCTTCCAAGAAAGATTTATTTATTAATAGGAAATACGCAACATGTTCTAAAATTCCACAAAATATGAAGCAAAAGTTACATGATTCATTTATAAAGAGGATTTGGACAAGGAAAAAAAATCCTTTACAAAAGTTTCATCTGAAATTTCAGAAGACCGAAGTGCTGCCTCGGGGTAAATACTAATCCTGAAGGTTGCAGAATCAGGTTAATTAAAGTAGGAGACGATGTTGACTCTCAGGTGATCCTTCTTTCTATCTCGTGGACTTTTTTACAAAGAGGGTTGTTACAAAGGTGGAGGGTAGTTACAAAGGTGGAGGGTAGTTACAAAGGTGGAGGGTTACAAAGGTGGACAAAGGTGGAGGGTTACAAAGGTGGAGGGTTGTTACAAAGGTGGAGGGTAGTTACAAAGGTGGAGGGTTGTTACAAAGGTGGAGGTTGTTACAAAGGTGGAGGGTAGTTAAAGGTGGAGGGTTGTTACAAAGGTGGAGGGTTGTTTCAAAGGTGGAGAGTTGTTACAAAGGTGGAGGGTTGGTGGAGGGTTGTTACAAAGGTGGAGGGTAGTTACAAAGGTGGAGGGTAGTTACAAAGGTAGAGAAGTTACACAAAGGTGGAGGTTGTTACAAAGGTTGGTGGAGGTTGTTACAAAGGTGGAGGGTTGTTACAAAGGTGGAGGGTTGTTACAAAGGTGGAGGGTTGTTACAAAGGTGGAGGGGGTGGAGGATAGTTACAAAGGTGGAGGGTTGGTGGAGGGTTGTTACAAAGGTGGAGGACAAAGGTGGAGGGTAGTTACAAAGGTGGAGGGTAGTTACAAAGGTGGAGGGTAGTTACAAAGGTGGAGGGTTGTTACAAAGGTGGAGGGTTGTTACAAAGGTGGAGGGTTGTTACAAAGGTGGAGGGTTGTTACAAAGGTGGAAGGCTGCTACAAAGGTGGAGGGTTGTTGTGAACTGTCCCTTTAACCGTTGAATATTGATGAGTTAATGGGGCTGGAACAAGCAAAAGTTTATAGGGTTTTAGTAGCCAAACCCAACTGTCTTTCTTCTATTTATTAAGAAAATATATTATATACAGTTCCAAGTGTATATCACCGTAACTTAATCACTGTAGCTATGAGTGTTAAATGAGGACGGAGGCTATGTTAAATAGCTCTTCTAAAATACGTCCTGCTTGTATGAGAGGTTGAGTAAGAGTGCCTGTAATACCCGTCGAGGGAGAACGGTAATATAACCGACGTCCTCCCTCGAGGGAAGACGGAACCATCCACGATGGCTCTCAGAAACCTCTTCCTCTCCTCAAGCATATCAAACTACTACTGCCCGCATTAGGTGGCCAGAAACCCTGCTACTCAATACCTTATCTCAGCACTAAGTGACGTGACTTCCCGTGGGCACACCTTAACACGTGCTCTGAACATGCTACCTCATAGCTAGTGGAAAGTTACAGAGGGTGATAGAGTATACAAGTCTAATATAATTAACCGATTTATATAAATTGTTCTGCCTATAAGACAGGTGATATTACAGTTACAAAGGTGGAGGGTTGTTACAAAGGTGGTGATTGTCACAAAACTACACAAGTAATAGAAGATAATAATCATGATACGAAGGAGGGACTATGCAGTAATGTGATAATCTTAGAAGGAACAATAGAGAAAAATTATGTTTATTTCAGTACGAAACAACATAGGATAATGACGTCATCATCATCATCGGGGAGGAATGACACAAAAATATCATAATCATAGAGTGGAAGGTGAACTCAGGTATATTAAGTGTGGCCAATGTGTTGTGGCCCCAAAAGGCAAGTGTTCTCACGTAACGAGGAAAGCTTCTCCAGGAGAGTGAATTTTTAATGTTTCTGTTTGTGTTGAGTGAAACATGTTTGTTTTAAGGGATGTACTGTCGTGTGTTCAATAACGTTAAGGGAAAGAAAGAGGATAAATAAATATGCTTTGGAATCTAGTCTCGTTGGCGTGCTAACTAATATTGAAATACTTCTACCTACGTGATTTGGGTGTATAATTATTTTGTTGCAATTTTTTCCCGTGTCAGTTTTATATTACAGGTGTATAAAATACTCGGTTGGTACATAATGCTGCTCCTCTTACTGGTACTGATGAACCATTACCATAAAACTGGTGAGTGGGGAAAAAACGAGAAATATGAACTCAGTTGATGTTGTCAAAGATGAATGTTATTGTTGTTTCCAAATTACAAATAAATCATAAAATTGTGGAAGGTAACAGGTAACTTAAGAGAGTTGAACCAATTTGTGTTTCGGGGAAGTAATATAATTTGTGGCGGTAGACAGTTTATGATAAAAGTCAAAACACGAGACGATCAAACATACACAGCATTTAATAATCCCAGAGAACAGTTGAAATGGGCTCTTTAATTTCATTTTTGGGAAAGGTTCCTAAAATATAATGTATGGTCACTGGTCAGAAACATAACACCCAGTAGACACCGGGAGGAAGTTCACAGATCTTCGAAATGTAATGCTACTGGAGGATGGTAAAGGTAAATTATACTGATAGGAAAATAAGTGAAGAAATATTAATATATACTGGAAAGTGTTGTTATAGTCAGTATTTGGTCTTGACTGATCACGGACACGGCAACTTGAGTATGAAGTCCAGAATGTGTCCTTAATTAAGTCAACGCCAACTAGCTGTGGTGATAAGTATTACAAGTACAGCAGCTGCCACAACCTCCCGACCCCTGTCAACTGTTTCTTTGTTTACCTTGTGTTATATTGTGGAAATAACAAGATTTATAGGAAGATAACCACTCTAAGAAAAAAACAATTATTTATATTAGTAATATGATGATGATTTATTATGTACCATAAGATTTAAATAGTCTGGCACAAATGATGTAATAATTTTTTATATGACACTTAAATGGTAAATCATAATTCCTTTTAATTAAGTAGTTGCCGAATGAGTTACCTTCAACCACATTATATACGCCTGGCTGTGTGTTGTCCCGTGATCACACCGACTCATTCCTACCTCTTAACATTTTTATTCTGCTCTCAACATACCAACAACTTCCCTCTGATCTTTAATTACTTTTTAATGAGAGGAAATTATATGGTCACATAAGCTTAAAATTATATAATGAATTGATAATGATTTTCAAGGCTATAATTCATATGTTAGTGAATAATTTTACTAGATCCTGTTTCTTATACTCACACGGTGTCAAATATACTAGAATGATATATATATCTCTTTGAAGTAGATCTCAGCTCTCAGACAGATAGCGTCAACTATGAGATTTGTTGACTGTTATTCGTGTATATATCGTCACAGGGAAAGTTATTGTACAGTAAAAAATGCTGTAGATGTTAGGTATATGACGAGTCCTAACGGTGAAATGCTCTTAGTTGTCATGTAGGAGGGATTGTGTGAGTACTGCTGAAGAGAAATGTTTTTATTTTAAAGGACTTGGACCAATCTGCTGGGAATATTTTTTTTTTCTAAACTACTATGACAGGAGGAGTATTTAGCGGTAGTGTGATGGAGAAGTATTATTTTGCTCTAGTGTGACGGAGGAGTATTATGTAGCTATGGTGTGACGGGAGGAATATAGAGTGACGGAGCAGTATTATGCAGTATTATGAGGAGGAAGTATTTTGTAGCTGTAATGTGACGGACTTCATTAAGGTTCATGGGTCACACTGCAGGTATAGTACAAAGGTCATGGGTTACATTACAGGTACAAAAGGTCGTTAAGGTTATGGGTTACACTACAGGTACAACGGTGGTTAAGATCATGGGTTACACTACAGGTACAGCAGTGGTTAAGATTATGGGTTACACTACAGGTACAGCGGTGGTTAAGATCATGGGTTACACTACAGGTACAGCGGTGGTTAAGATCATGGGTTACACTACAGGTACAGCGGTGGTTAAGATCATGGGTTACACTACAGGTACAGCGGTGGTTAAGATCATGGGTTACACTACAGGTACAGCGGTGGTTAAGATCATGGGTTACACTACAGGTACAGCGGTGGTTAAGATCATGGGTTACACTACAGGTACAGCGGTGGTTAAGATTATGGGTTACACTACAGGTACAGCGGTGGTTAAGATCATGGGTTACACTACAGGTACAGCGGTGGTTAAGATCATGGGTTACACTATATGTCCAAAGGTCATTCCATTAAGATCTTTGTTTACAATTACTTCCCTCATCATTCTCTTTAATTTATTTCTCTTCTCCATCTTCTATCTGTTCACTTATTTCCCTCATTCTTCTTCTTTCTTTCAACACTCACGTCTCTCCTCCTCCTTTTTTTTCTCCCATTCTTCTTACTTTGCCGTTTTTCAAACGAAGTTTTCCTCCCTAAATAATTTTTTTTAGTTTTCTCAAGTTTTTCAAATTTAAAAAAAAAACTTGAAGCCGTGTAACAAGATATCTTACCATGTTTAGTTGTCTAACGAGGTGATGCCTCACCTAACCTAACCAAACCTCACCTCACCTTTAAAGTTCACGACTAAGGTAGTACTCGACGTTGGGATGTGATTTTCCAGGCAGTTAACTCCCAGACACCGTATTGTACGATACTAGTCCCTTAGTCACCTCCCTAGAACCCAGTTTAATTATTTAACGATAAACCACGATCGACTATCACCTACTTGTTTTATTATACAGGTATTATTTAGTCTTATAAACCAGGGAAGAAACTGAAGGACTTTTTCATGAAACTCGGCTTGATTTTTTTTACAGTACCCTTGTATTTATTTTTTTAGTTGCGTATAAGAGATGGAGTAGGAATGTGATATGTAGAACTTTAGGACATGGTAGTGTGTAGGAGCCCAGGATATGGTAGTGGCTCGGGTTCTACGATATAGTTACTTTTGTCTTGTGGCCACAGTAGGTATTTATTAGCATGTTTAATAGTACCTTCCCATACGTTACGGCATTATTTAAGATAATTAAAATGGTGGTCAGGTGGTCGTGGTAAGAACGTGAGCAAAAGAAGTTTATACAGAAAAAAAAATCTTCCTGCAATGTGTTTCATTTTCATTTAAATCCTTGAAAGTTTAATATTATTGTATAAGTTAAAAGTAAATGCTTAAAGAGGAAAGTTCCTCAGGGTACGTCGTCTCTCGCTGTCCCTAGCATCACCTTATCATCATATTCCGTGCAGGAGGAAATCTCACCACTTTGCATAATACAGCTGGCCATTTTTCCCTTTGTATATGAACACCTCATAAAACTTGGCTCCTGACTCGCTTCTTAATCATTTATTTAGCCCACCTTACTCTCAAGCTGTGGTACTTGGAGTTTGCAGATACTCGTGTGATAATAAGACCGCCAGCGAGATGACAACTGCGTTAATATCATGTTGGTAATCTGAACTACTTAATGATAAGCTGACATTTGATAACGAAGGTGTGTGTGTGTGTGTGTGTGTGTGTGTGTGTGTGTGTGTGTGTGTGTGTGTGTGTGTGTGTGTGTGTGTGTGTGTGTGAATCCTCGGTAGGATACAAGTTACTGTTCTATTGTTTTTGTGTTTTCTGTATACTGAGTCTGTCGTCTCTGAAATTGTGTATATCAATCTGAATGACTATTTTGTTGTTAAGATTTTCTACAGATTCTGTTTGATATAATAAATTAGTGTAGGGATACTTAATTACAGTGTTAATTAGACGTATTTTGGTTACCTGAGAGAGGGAGGTGACAACACTTATTACGACTTATTTTATGATGCGTAAAAAACGATGATTTTTATTCTAGTTATCGTAGTGTGTTCTGAAACGTGTCGACTGTCTGAACGTCACACCTGCAGGACCTTGGCGCTTTACAGCTTATGTATTACTGAGAATAGATCTTCTCTTAATCCCTTGAGTACGATGTCAACAACCTGAATATGAAATATTAGTACAGTGAGGAAGATAACTAAACCCCATGAGTACAGTATAATGGATTACCTTAATGAGTAAGATACATGAGTACAATGACGTAATCTTCGAAGTACAATGAGCTAATCCCTTAAGTAAGAATTCTTAATATTTTCGACACGGTGATCAATTTCTTTGAGAAAAATGAATACACAGGGTGTTATGTTATTGTTCTTAAAGTATTAATATGAACAAGAGACAGTCGACTTACTCTTCATTCACATAAATTTATAGCTAATCTGAGACTTGATATACATGATAATTTGTTAGTTTTTTCCTAGTTGAAACTTGCGGTTAAATGGCTCTCAGTGTTGTCCACGTAAACTGTATACTGTACTGTGTTTTAGGCACGCCCAGTACATGTTCTTTAATGACCTTTCGCTATACATCATGGAAAAAATAACTTATTATCTTAAGCTTCCTATTTGAGGATTTTAACATACACAAGTGGTAGTTATCACCAAGAAATGTTTAGCCCCAGTATCAGTGAGTTCCCAGCTGAGAGTCTAGCAGTAAGAGGAACAAACACCTGACTTTCCGTGCGGTTAATTTTTGGCCGCCACTCAGAACGACCATCAGTCCATGTCGTGGTTCTCAACAATGATATTACCAACTATTACTCAAAGTCGACGAAACAATTACTGTCACAAGTATCAACTTTTTATTTGATTTTTGGGTAAAGTTGGTGGCAGCCAACACATACAGTATAAGATTATAATGTACATAGAGACCAACGTATTCTAGCGTATTTGTGTCAAACTATCAATTAAGACACCTCTTTTGCAATAAAATCCTATAACTATGATATACAGTATTAAGAAACAAAAATGGGTAATCCTCTACAACTAATTTCAATAACACTGAAAACCTTAAGAATGAATTCTCACAAATCTAACATGACTTGCATATTTCAGAGAAGAAATTGAACAATGTTGCATCACCGAGTAACTGTCTGGGAACAAGTTGCACCATCACTAAGAAACACACTCGTGTAAAAGAAACTCTTGACAATACTGTAGTTTTACCTGCTCTGTGGCAACAACCTTAGTAAATACCATAGTATGGAAGAACAATTGTGTTATGAATAATATTAAAATAACTAGAGAAATAATTTATTCTTGTTTCCGTGTGCTGTGTTTATACGAGTGTGTGTGCTTGTGTGTAGAAGTCCTTTATATACATTTCCATATGTGGTAATGTATTTACTTGCGTATTGTGTGTATGTTTGTTTATGTATATGAGTTTACGTGTGCGTGTCTCCGATTGGTTGCATGCACATAAGGTTATTGTGACCTTATGTGAGTGGGTAACTGTGCATGCATTTTGTTCTCCTCTCATTCTGTTAGCATTCTTAGAGCTGCCTTTGAAATGAAGTTGAAAGCTCGGACTTCCTCTTTCCATTTGCCTTGTGGGTATTGTTTATTTGGATGTTCGCTTTTGTATGTAAAATTCTCAGTGTGCTGTGTGTGTGTGTGTGTGTGTGTGTGTGTGTGTGTGTGTGTGTGTGTGTGTGTGTGTGTGTGTGTGTGTGTGTGTGTGTGTGTGTGTGTTAACCTCCACCTCGATAACTTGTAAGTACCTGTATTTGCACATTTACCTTCCCGGTGCCTGTCTCTGTCAACACGACAACGCTCACACACACAGCAGAGGCTGATCGTAAATCCTGGGAATTATTTGCTATAATTTACTGGATCTGATACGTGTTATTGCGTTTATTGTTGCCCTTTAAGTTCTTCACTACAGTCTGTGTGATCCTTACTCAGTGTGTTGGAGGCTGGTCCTTTACGTTGACTCTTCTCCCGAGTTCTCCTCCTCCTGCCTTCTCCTCTTCCTCCTCCTCTTTCTCCTCGTCTTTCTTGGACCACCTCATATTCATCATTGTTATCATTATTGAAGGAATGAGCATGAAAAGCAAACTTTACCACAATTTCTCTGACATTAATTTTTCATGTTTCCGCTCCACCGTATCTCCTGGTGTCGCTGCAGGAGGCACAGACGCTCGTGGCCTTTGTGTTAGAGGGACTTTATGGGCGCTACATATAGTCTGTTTTACTATGGGTTCCTGACAACCTATATTTCGGCATTATCCTGAAAAGGCTTGTTGATCAAACTCTTCGGTTACAATTTCTTTATTTTTGAGAGAGTTATATAATGGATAAAGAAAGAGAGAAGTGTGAGCATTAATTTAACCAGTACGGCTGCATACACAGATGATCATATGTTTCATGCAAATACATTTCAAAGAATATAATATGAACTCCTAAAGCCAGGCATAGTATATAAGTGCTAAATAGATTTACTTCGTTTTGTATAAGACTTATATAATATGCTGTAAGAGAGGAAGGGTAAGGGGAGAGGCAGCACCACCCCGTGAGGTGCGGCCACAAGAGTAGGGGGAGAGGCAGCACCACCCCGTGAGGTGCAGCCACAAGAGTTGTGGGTGAGGCAGCACCACCCCGTGAGGTGCAGCCACAAGGGTAGGGGGTCGGGACTCCTACCTTTATCATAGCAGTGAGCGACGTGCCACTCACCCTCCTTCACTAAAGAAGAAAGTGATGGGCCATTGAGGTTCTCACTGTGGAAGAAATTGTGAGGTCAACGATCCTTCTTTTATAAGGAGGAAAGTGAGGGTTGAGAGGTGATCCGTCATCCTCAGAAGGAGTGAAGAACTCCTTCATCAAGAGGAGGGAAATGAAAGACTTGTGAGGTAGTGAGTTGTCACTAATAATCCCTCGTTAATGGAGAAATTTACACACCACAGCTCCTTTCTAACTGGAAGAAATAGTCTTAAAAAAAGAGAGAAAAATAACGTTTATTGATGAAATAACAAAATAATCTCGGGGCAACACAAATTCTATCACTTCCGACTGACAGACTGTCCTCTGGCCTTCTGGGAGTGACTGTTCAAATGCTGACTCATTCATCAGATGACCCGTGTGTGTGACTGCTCTTTGTGGCTGATCTCTGGAGTAACCCAAACTATGACTGACTACATGACTGTTACCTCGTAAACTGTTGGTCGTATTTTTTTTAAGGGGAGAATAGCCCACCCGGGCACAGGTCATCGACCCACAACGGGGCCTGGGGGTCGAAAAAATAAGAGTACAAATAAATTAAAAATAGAAAAGAAAAATATGCAGGAAAACCAGCTTTTTGAAGTGAGACAGATTGTATGAGTATGGAAACACGGAAGAAGGCAGAGCATTCCACAGTTTGGCTGTGTGGGGAAAGAAGGATGTACATTGTACTATAACGGGTTATTCTAGTGTGACCGACATCCACAGAGAAATGGTGGGCGCCGCGGGCAAGACGAGTGTTACGAGCCCACGGCCTTGCCGGCGGTACACAGGATGCCAAACCCACCGAATATTGCCCGTTAAAGTACCTGTAAAGGAGAGAGACTGAAACAACATTGGGGCGAAGAGAAAGGAAAGAAAGATTATCAACTGAAGGAGGAGATTCGAGAAGACGAAATGCCTTTGATTCCACCCTATCTAACAGTTGGACAGAAGAGAGAACAGTAAACATGACTGTGACAAGAACGACGAAGTTGATGATGACGATGATGATAATGAGGATAAGGTTGATGATGACGATGATAACGATGATAATGAGGATAATAAGGTTGATGATGACGATGATAACGATGATAATGAGGATAATAAGGTTGATGATGACGATGATAACGATAATGAGGATGATAAGGTTGATGATGACGATGATAACGATAATGAGGATGATAAGGTTGATGATGACGATGATAACGATGAGGATGATAAGGTTGATGATGACGATGATAACGATGAGGATGATAAGGTTGATGATGACGATGATAACGATGATAATGAGGATGATGACGATGATGATAATAAGGATGATAAGGTTGATGATGACGATGATAACGATGATAATGAGGATAATAAGGTTGATGATGACGATGATAACGATAATGAGGATGATAAGGTTGATGATGACGATGATAACGATAATGATGAAGATGATAAGATTGATGATGATGACGATGATGAAAATAAGGATGATAAGGTTGATGATGACGATAATATTGATGAGAATGAAGACAGTAATGATGTTGATAATAATCATGATGAAGGCAGTAATGATGAGGATGATGACGATAATGATGATGTCTACTGGTAAGGGTGATGACGACGATGACAATATTATTGAGTATAATGAGGATAATGACGTTGATGACAGTGACTAATGGCAAGGATGATGATGGTGATAATGATGATGATGTACATAATAAAATAATAAATGTGATGAAGAAGAGAATCACCCAAACACATTGTGACGTCATTAAACTTAGGACTGAGGACGAACGTGTAATAAACAAGAATTTTGTCGCCGTGGCTCTCGGGGTCATGACGACTTTGACTGTCAGTGGGTCAGTCTTTATGACCCTGAGTTATGGCACTGCTCGGTAATGACCTCCGTAAACTACTGCAGCCCGAATGAGGAAAGTGTAATAGCCATAATTTTTGTTTAGGAGTGGGGGGTAGGGAGGAATCATTCGTTGTAATTATAACTACCTAACTACTTACTTACTGGGTTAATGTCAGCGTCTGTCAGCCCTTGTTAACTGTCAGGGGGTAAATCGTTCCAGTCAAATTCATCTGGTATTTTTTTTAAGATATACATTTGTTAATTATTACCAAGTTTCTGTTTTCAGCATTAACCTTTTTTTTAAGGAAAAGTCACAAGTCACAAGTTGTCTGTAAAGGTCATGAACGTGCTCTAACCTCACCTTACTTCCCCTCTCCTCCCCATCCTCCCTCTCCTCCCTCTCCCCTCCCTTCACCAAACTCATTGACAGCTAAGTGCATTTGGGAATTTTATCTGACATGGGAAATATTCATCATCTCACTCTCTCTCTTTCAAGTGTTGATTTGAAAAGTTCAGTAACAAGTGAGTGTAATGAGTTAGATTGGTGAATCGGTCATTTTTCCACTAGCCCAACGGGTTAGTGGAAAATTTCCAAATTATGAGAATATCCTTTATCTAACATTAGAAGTCATTGAATGAGCGTTAAGTTTTAAAACATTAATACATGAATAAAGGAATTTATTGGAGTTCTAACTAAAAACTGTAATTATTAAAAGTCACGAAGCAAATGTTGTAACACAAGAAGGATACAAGTAGCTGCTGCAAAGAACGTACACACTCATAATTATTATTAATAACAGTGGCTGTAAAACCGTTTGCTTACGATATAATATTTTTCTATTATTTTAATTGGGTAAACTATATATATATATTTTTTTTTGCATAATAACATGTGGCAAAATTACCACACGCCCAGCGGACTAATAACTATAAAATTTAACTCGTCCTAGGGATTTTCCAATCGCCACGGGCGAGTGAGTTTCCGTAGCCTTGGTGACGTAATATCCTGCAAAGAAATGTGTACATAAAAATGGAAGATAAAGCGAGGGTATTGACTGACCAATAAAAATTAGTAACATGAGTTGAAGACGATTTGACATATTTAAATTTCCTATACGAAAGAAAAAATAAAAGAACCATACGTGATGCATTCTATTGTGTTAAAGAAGTAATATTAATAAATGTAATGAGAGTTGACGTCGGCCTTTTATTTGTGCGGTAAAGTCGTATATTAGTCAATATTAATTACTTAGCAGGATGTTGAAATGGTTACCCAAGTGAGGAGGGTTAGGGCAGTTTAGGTTAGGAGAGAATATTTGCTGATAGATGTGGTTAAGGTTGTGTTGTTTTAGGTTGGGTTGAGTTGGTTTAGCAGAAGATTGATTTCATTAGGTTAGGTGAGTTAGGTTAGGTTAGGATAAGTTGGTTTAGTTTGGGATAGGTTTGTAAGGTTAGATTATAATAGGTTATGTCACTGTTAGCTTAAGATAAATTGAGACTCGACATTTTCTTTTTGTTGGCAAGATTAAAATATATTGCATTATAGGCTGATATGATGCCTCTTAGTGTGTGTTTATATTCACTTAGCTACACACTTGTAGATCATCGTAGGAATACAACAAAGGAAAAATAGACTCGGTAGATCTTACTGTAGGTTATGGTATACCTCGACAGAAGCGCGGGGATCAGCGTATATATATGTGTGTTTGTTTGTATGTGTTTATCACTCGCCTCGCAAGTGAGTGGACCCGAGTTCGATCCCCAGGCAAGGTGAAACTATGGGCCAGTTTCTTTACGCCATTTGCCTCTGTCTACCCAGCAGTAATTGGGAACCTGGATGCTAATCTATTTGCGGATGGTGTTCACGGGTAATAGTTAGCCAGTGCAGTTGGCGAGTTGTCCGGTCTTCTCTGATTATTCCTTGACACTGGGTCATGCAACGCGTTAACTTAGGGTGTGGTTGTTGTGTTGGCGACAGCTTTTACACCTTAAACCAATTCACGCCGGCCATTCTCGTACACCAGGGGCAACTATTATTATTATTATTGTTGTTGTTGTTGTTGTTGTTGTTGTTGTGTGTGTGTGTGTGTGTGTGTGTGTGTGTGTGTGTGTGTGTGTGTGTGTGTGTGTGTGTGTGTGTGTATGTGTGTACTAATGGAGCGCCTCTTACCAGCGGCAACACCACCAACTACATTACACAGTGTATGTCATGGACCGCCTCCACCATTAACCTTTTCTCAACCCGTAAACCCGTCACTCCGCATCATACACTTCCCCACCCAGCTAACTTCTCAAGTGGATGATCCATCTCTGAGACAAAACGAAGAAGAGAGAGAAGAATAATATACTTAACAATTCCTTCTGAGACTAATGAGATATAACACAACAGAGACAGACTGAGAGTGACGAAAGTTTCTGAACGATTGATGCTTGAATTAACATGTATGGAGACATAAGACCAGTAGACCAGTTCAATAATGTATCCGCGGGGTTAACTTCCTTGGGGGCATGAGGAGGAACTGTATACCAAAAGAATAAACGAGTTAGGTCTTCCAAAAAGTGAGTTTATGAGTTACTGATAGAGTAAATGAGAAAGAGGTAACTGAGAGTATTTGTTCAGTATATTATGTGATGCACTGAGGCGCCTCGTTCCCACAAAAAAGTGTAATTAATAAAGACAAAGAAAATTTATATGTCAGTCATCCTTCATGATCAGATGATGAAGACACAACTAACACAGAAGGTAAGGCGTATGATGGCGTTTCTCTGTGTGTTTGTGTATCTCTGTCGTCCACTTTATTTCCTTCTCCACAACATATATCACCTGTTTCCTCTTACCTCGCGATAATTAGAATATCATTGATTGATCTTCCTCCTCCACCATCGCTGTCTACTGTACCTGTCCTCCACCACCAATGTCTACTGTACATATCCTCCATTACCATAACTGTCTACTGCACCTGTCTTCACCACCACTGTCTGCTGTACCTGTCTTCCTCCACCACCACCTGTGTCTGCTGCACTTGTTTGCATCCTGTTGTTTGTGGCACCGTGGAGGTACACCATCCTGTTGTCCTATTGCCTGAGCGTCTTGGTGCCTTGACTGTGCTCCCCCTCTGCTGCATCATTCTCCTGACAGGTGCACCCTCCTCTCTCTCACTACCTCCAGCTGACCCGTGATGGTATTCGTGTTAATTAACCTGTTTCTCCTGGCTTTGTGGCTGCTGGTGCTGGCTGCAGTCCTGGGTACGCCCTCCTTCAACTATTAATGACGTCTTCTGTCCGCGGACATGCATCGACTGGTTGTTGTCGTTTCTTGTCACTGATCATACTGTGTTCATTTCCTCCACTCAGTATGAAATAGATTTCTTGGCCTTGTTCTTATCTTGCTCCTGCTCCTCCTGCTTTAGCTTTTCCTCCCCCTTTTCCTCCTCCTCTTCTTTGTGTTCTCTTCGTCGTCTGGCCTCTTAACACTCTCCGAACGTCCCTTGTGAGGCCTACCCGAGCCGTCTACTGTATGCAACTAATGTATCGATTAACTACGAGCTTTAGATATGGATTTACGTAATTGGAAATAAGTCAATATGTACAGTTGGCAGCAAAAGTCTACACAGGGCTGTGGGAGGACTTTTGCTGCCAACTGTACATTACGTCCAATTCGCCTTATATTATGGATGGGCAAGCCGTATATTTAACAGAATTTCATCTAACACAAAATATTTAATTTATTTGGCAGGGGGAACAAGAAGCCGATACAAGTCTCAACCCACAAAGGATATGTTGACATGCACCATCACATGGGTGATTTATTAACCTTTAGCTGACTGAGAGACCGGTGGTGGATCAGCAGACAGTCAGGTGGACTGGGTGGTAGGGTGGGTTGAGTAGGACAGTGGATGAAGTGGGCTGGGTAAGAGAGTGGATGAAGGAAATTGGGTAGGAGGATAGATGAAGGGAACTGGGTAAGAGGGTGGAGGGAGTGGGCACCATCCACATATATGTCAGATTTGTGTGAGGTGAATCTGTCAGTTAGCACCACATTCCTTCCCACCACCACGCTCACCCCTCGTGTGTACACTTTATACACAAACACATTTAATAAACACACACACTCGTTAAAAAAAAACCCAACATTAAACATACTCTTCTCTATGCCTCTAATAAAAAACGTAACAGAAAACTCTGCTATTTTTTTATTCAAGTTCATAAATTCCTCACTTTGAAGTCTCTTAAGGAATAACAGTTTTTATTTTATTAACGTTACAACGCGGGCTTTTAGTATGTGTTCCCAGAGGAGTCAAGTTACAATTCCTGTTACACTGCCTCGTGACCCCAACTACTGCCAACACTTGTTCACTCACCTCCTACCTCTCTCTTTATTGTCTCACAAATTTATTTTATTTTATATTTTCATCATATCGGCAGTCTCTCTGTGTCCACAACCCGTCCCTGTTATATTCCTCGCAGTGTATTTTGACTAATGTGTGTGTGCGTGGCGTGGTGTGGTGTTGGTTTGTGATGTGGTGTGGGTGTGTGATGTAGGTGTATTTGTGTGTGTGTATGTGTAGTATGGTGTTGTGATGAAATGCGTCTAGTGTGGCAGCATTGTCTTAGTGTTAACGTGCAAGCATTGCTTGCTTCCTCTCACTTTCAGCTAACCCCGCGGGCTAGCCCTCGTGGTGAACAGGGAAACAACTTGTATAAGTCTTCCCCTGCCAGTACACAGCCGTTTCATCATCAAGACACTTGCTGTGCTATCTCGTGGCAACACACGGTAACTGGGTGCCTCGTGGGCCTAGGCGAGGCCAGCAGGGGATCTTGGAGTAGCAGTGGGCTCCAGAGGGACGGCGCATAGGCCCACTGGTATCTGGACACGCCCTGGCGCCTACTAACCATTGCCCTGCTGTCTTGCAGGTTAACCTTGTTAGGTATAAGGGTATGGGAGAAAACACCCGAACGAAATATCTGCGGTGGAGCCCCGCATCAGGCAGACATACTTACAGAGCTCCAACAAAACCCAAACGTCGGTATGAGCGGAAGAAGTGACCACCATGAGAACCCAATGACTACACCGGCGGACGAAGGCAATGCATGATGGACAAGCTACTAAGGCGAAACCCAACAAACTGGGCTATCGGCAGTCCACTGCAACTCTCCCTCTCCCCAGTCGTTGCAACACTTGCATCACTGGATCAGGAAAAGGGAGAGCCAAGATGTGTGGTTGCAGCCTGTACTCCTGCCTCACCACATAAATCAACTCACGCGCAGCCATCATCCAGCTCATAATACCTCCCATCATTATGAAACCCCTATACCCCCAAAAGTCCTATGGCGACGGGGACAGGCAGAGATAACTGCCGGGAGTCTCTTGTCACAACTCTGCACATGGTCGGCACAGTTAAGATGGTCGTGTATGCACTGGGATCTAGGCAGCAGTGCAATCCATCCAGTCTGTGCGACTGAGCAGCCCTTTCGAGGAGCTTACCCCACATGGGGAGGGGGCTAGAAAAGGTGCTCTAAACATAGGTTGCCGAAAGAACCAACCAGGCTGGGCAACCGCACCCAGTCGAAAACACAATCATAATTACAGATCAAAACCAAAACAAACTGTACAACCTCTTATGGTCACTACATGGAATGTTAGAACCATTCTGGATACTAAAAGAAAAACCGCCTTGTGGCAAAAATGCTGACTAGGTATAACATCGACATAGCACCCATTAGTGGGTCCCGACTCCCAGACGAAGGTCAACTCACAGAAAGGGGTCTGGCTATACCGTTTTCTGGAAGGTATAGCCTGTTACAGAGAGAAACCGCATTTGTCGAGTTGTCTTTGCCATCCTCCAACGCATCCTACACAGGTTAACTGAAATGCCTGTTGGAATCAACGAGCGCCTCATGACGCCCCGAGTCCCACTGAATCACTTACGTCATGCCTTTTTCATTAGTGCATACGCCCCAACACTGGATGCATTTTACGCCGACCTCGACAGACTACTAACCTCTATCCCTCGAGAAGATAAGGTTGTGTTCCTTGGCGACTTCAATGCCAGAATTGGCAAAGATGCTGTCATTTGGCAGGGAACCATAGGGAGAAATGGACTAGGCAAGTGTAATCTCAACGGCTTGCTCCTCCTCAGCAAGTGTGCTGCACACAACCTCAATATACCCTGTTTAGGCAGGCCGACAGGTTCAAGGGTTCGTGGCAACACCCACGCTCTAAACACTGGCATCTCATTGACTACATCATTGTCAGAGAAAGAGATCGCCGAGATGTCCTCATCACCCGAGCCATGCGTCGATCAGACCACTGCAACATTGATGATGGGCTTGGCAGAGCAAAGCTCTCACTTCACCTCGCCCCAAAACAGCTAAGGCAGCAAGCTTTCAGAAGAGGTTTTAACACTAAGCATCTGGAGAATCCTGCGGTAGCACTTGTTTTCAGAGAGCAGCTCGAACAGGGGGTGATAAACAACCCGACAACTCAACCCAAATCCTGGTGCTGAATGGGTATTCTCGACCCTGTCATGACAAAAACCTGCAGAGAGACCCTCGGCCAGATCGAAAGAATACACCAGGACTGGTTTGATGAAAATGACCCGGCAATCAATGTACTCGTCGATGATAAACGTGCCGCTTTAACTGATTGGCAGAACACCCCTCAGTCTCAGACCAAAGCTGATATCTTCCTTAAGAAGAAAGCCACAGTCCAGCGCGAACTTCGCAATCATAAAAATAAAGTATGTGAAATACAAAAAAAATGGAGATCAGCATAAGATGCCCGAATTTTTCAATTCCACTAAAACATTTTATGGGCCAATCACTCTTGGCACAGCCCCCCTCCGCTTATTTGATGGTAATTCCCTAATTAAAGTCGATGAAGGCATCCTTCAGTACTAGAAAGAGCACTACCATTCACTGCTCAACCAAAACAACGATGTGGATGTCCTGACTACCCAGCAGGCCGTTCAGCATCCAAAGCTGACCACCCTCAGCTATTCTACATCCCTGGGTGAAGTTGCTACTGCCATCAAACAGATGAAAAATAACAAAGCCTCAGGGCCTGATAGAATCCCAGTTGAGGTGTATAAAGCAAGAGGACCTCTGCTTACCAGCCGTCTCCAATCTCTCCTGGAGAATATATGGGAAAAGGAGGAAATCCCCCAAGCTCTTAAGGATACCTTCATCATCAATATTTATAAGAACAAGGGGAACGGTCAGACTTTGGCAACTACAGCGGGATCTCGCTGCTGTCCGGAGCTGGCAAGATAATCGCCCAAGCCCTCCTAAACAGAGTTCTTCCTGAGGCGGAAAACTTCCTCCCAGAATCTCCGTGTGGCTTTAGACCATCACGTGGCCCCATTGACATGTTCTTTGCTGCCCGTCAGATACAGGAAAAGTGCAGAGAACAGCCTCGCGACCTGTTTTGGTTGCCCACCAAAATTCATCGCCATTGTGGGACAACCACGATGGTATGAATGGCAATGTCCTGCACAATGGCACCGAGTCTGAGTTTTTCCCCATCCAAACTGGGGTTAAACAGGGGTGTACTGGCACCAACTCTTCATTTTCTTGGTTGCCTTCCTTACTTGTGCCAGTGCCAATTTAGCTGGCGGGGTGGACATCGAGTACCGGATGAAGGGTCTTTTTCAACATAAGACGACCCCAGGCAGGAACAAAGGTGTCGGTAGTTTCCATTACTGAAGTTCGGTATGCAGACGACCTCACTCTTGTCGCTCACACTGAACGCGACCTACAGGAGATCCTGAACACCTATGCAGATGCGTATGCACGTTCCGGCCTTGAGGTGAATGTTTATAAGACTCAGATTCTCTTTCAGCTTGCCCCTGGTTCAGACACATCTCCACTATCCATCCAGCTTAACGGTACTACCCTCTCTAATGTTACCCACTTTCGGTGTCTCGGCTCTCACATGTCCACCACCGCAGACATTGATGAAGAGATTCAGCATCGGATCTGATGTGCATCTCAAGCCTTTGGCAGATTCCGAAACCGTGTCTTCGGCTGTAGGGAGCTGAAATTATCTACAAAGTTACATGTATATCGAGCAGTGGTCCTTCCCACCTTGCTATATGGGAGCGAGACATGGGTCACATACAAGAGGCACCTCAAGCCACTTGAAAACTATCACCAACGTAGTCTACGTTCCATCCTCCGAGTTCGCTGGGAACACAAGAGAACAAATGCCAGTATTCTTGCTGACACCAACTGTAGGAGCATTGAGGCTACCATTATCCATGAACAACTACGGTGGACTCCATATTTACCCACATGGACGACAGTAGACTGCCAAAGCAGCTACTTTACAGTCACCTAACGAATAGCAAACTTAAGGCTGGCGGGCAACTGAAAAGGTATAAGGACAGTTTTAAGACAAACCTGATAAAGTGCCAATTGACCTCCTCACCTGGGGAGACAATTACTCCACATCGTAACGCTTTGAGGAGCACCACACGAGAAAGTGTCAATACTTTCGAGTTAGCCTGACTGCAAACCGAGACAGACAAGTGTCAATGATGGAAAGACGCTGCCGCCGCCCCTCCTGCACTAGATGTAGCCCTCCACATGTGCAACATTTGTGAATGACTCGGCCGGTCTCGTATCGGCCTTTTTAGTCACCTCAGAACTCACCAATGAGGGTGACATCCTTAATAACTCATTTCATTGTATATAGCCATTATAATACACAGGTGGCTCATTTTTCGTACTCGTGTTCATCTAAGTTGGGGAGAGAGAACACCCAACACCTTTTCACCTCACAATAAACCTGCCTTGGGTGGCAACGCTGTCTCATGTTTATATTTAGGATTGATAAGATTTCGTGTGATTTTTTCACCCGCGTAATACTGTACATTATCTGTATATTCTATCTGTTTCTTTTTTTTTCGTCTGTGGGTGTCAAGTTAAGGTCAATAGTGACTAGTTAAATGGTTCATTGTTGCGGACAGTTGTGGCGATAGATATAATTACTGTGTCTTAAGTTACTACTTCCGTAAAATTAGCTGACTTTAATCTTGTCACGTTTTCTGCTTTCAGTGTAAAAGACTAATGTAAAAAAACAAAAAACAGATGAATTATGAGTTGCTGTAGCCAGGTGGATGTAACAACTATTTTATAGTTTCCTGACGCACTGATCCATAATATATTAAATTCATATTTAGTGCGGGATAATATCACTTTCTCGGGAACAATTTTATCTCGTAAGGGCCACAAGTGGGTGAGCTGTCACTGACGCGCCACAGGCTGTATCAAAATGGCTACAGTGTCTTGAATTAAGGATTCCTATCCGGGAGACACACCTTTAGTTACCAGTACCATGTGGTCACATGGTTCTGCCTTCTTTACCTGTAACCCCCAGAAGCATGCCGTGTGGAAGAAGCATCACAGGAAGTTTGGGTTTACCCGCAGGACAATTTATATTAGTATTATGAAACAAAGATTACGTTATGGAAGTGATTTATTAAATGTCAATTCTTATTAGAAAATCAATACGAAGGTGAGTTTAATATCAAGGGAATCTAAACTGTGTCCATCACAGTTTTTATAGTAATTTCCTCATGGTGTATTGGGAACCTGAAGAGCTCGATACACAGATAACCAAGACACAGGTCGTATCCTGGAGAAACCGACCGTGAGCTGCACTGATCACGTCTTCAGCCTCATAACATAAGATATACGCGAGATTCAAGACCTAATTGGTCGATTAGCTTAAAGCCTTAATCGTATCAGGGTAATTGGACCAAATTTGGAGTTTCTTCCTCGCATCGGTACGTTGTAATTATGAGCAAGACATTACGGGATTAAGACGAAGAGGATCATTACCTGGTCGAGCTTCTTGTAGTGATAGGGAGAAGGTGTGAGGAAAAGACCGAATTATAGTGTAAAAAAGAGTTCGTGATAAATAAGGGAGTGTGGATCTGTGATTAAAAAAGTTTATTAATTAAAACTTTTCAAATCCTATCCAGGTGAGAACTGGTTCATATACTGATTTGATGTGACTAGAACCGGTGTATATGTGTGTGTGATGTTATTGACAGGTATATTTTCACTCACTACCATCACAGATACTTAAATCAGTATAATAAGGTTACGCCTCGCATTCAAATACAAAACACATTGTCACACTCCTTCGCAACACTCCAGTAACCAAACAACTTTCCTCTCTATCAGTAACATGGTAACGTGAGCCTATTGCTGTATGCTCTACCTAACTCAACCACTCTCATACCTTCCTCCAATACCCACCACCGCCACACGTTCACACAGGCAGCCAATAATCAGGTACGAGGAATATCCACTCCAACGCTCCCAATATAAAGTTCCATTTCTTCACTGACAGTAACAAGTCTCCCCACTTAGTCCTGTTCACATGACCATCATCTGATATGACAACCTCATCCACATTCTTTATGCGGTTCATTACTCATATGATTACCTGCTCCCCCTTCCCCTCCTCCAATAAATAATCAGTATCCTATATAACTAATCACTAACGATAGGTAATTACCGATAAGGTCTTCCTTGGGATACCAAAGAGCAATCATGCACATAAGTATTCCACTGTGTTATTAATTAATCTACCTCCTCCTCCTCCTCCCTAATCTACCGAAAACCAATTTCTCATGTGCTAATCTACCTCTTCCTCCTCTCTGGTCTACCACTCACTCCCTCACTACCAGTTAAGCTACCAGTCAGGTGGCAGACAGTCACTCCCGACGTGCCAGGCTGCGCGGGTCTCTGACTATTGTAGCAACTTGTCTTCACAGCCTCGGTGAGGACGGTATCAGCGGTAACAAATTACCTTCATATGTAGACAGATAGACTTACTTTATCACCAGCTGATGTGTCTGGCTGGTGCCCGCCTCCACAGCGCTACTGTCATGGGGGAGTATGAGTGAGAAACAGACCTCTGACTGTACAACGTAAGCGTGAAATATTCCCCCCATCATACATCAGCATCAGGGCCCCTTTCGCTTGCACCAAGACCGTCACTATTATAACGCTCGCTTTTCAAGGATATCCATGTGGTCGTCGCTGTTCCAGGCTATGTGGTAGTTCGATCCTCACTACTTGATGGTTAACGTGGGTGTGGTTGTCAGGCATGGGTTTGATGTGGGCGGGTGTCATGTGGGAGTCTAGTGGGCGTGGCAGTCCAGGTGGTATATGGATTTCGTGAACATAGGCTTTCAGAGGGCAAGGCTTGGGCGTCCAATATCCTGTCAATATGAGGAGGGTATGGTAGGAACGGAGAGTGGTCGAAGGAGCATTGAAAGGGTAGATAATGAAGTTTGAGGCTTGATATAAGGGAAGTGAGTGCTGAAGAGGGAGGGGGGGCGGTGGAAGAGAGGAGATGGTACACTGAAGAGTGAATGAAAGAAAGACAAAGGATTGAGAGAGAGAGAGAGTCTGAGTTGAGCAGGAGCTGATGGGGAATAAATTGAAATCAGAGAAAAAGAATGGAAAGGGATGGGAGGAGATAACTGGGGAGTGGGGGAAAGAAAGAGGTATAAGAATGGTGTAAGTGAGAGAGAAAGATAAACGAATAAGAGCGGTGAGAGAGAGAGAGAGAGAGAGAGAGAGAGAGAGAGAGAGAGAGAGAGAGAGAGAGAGAGAGAGAGAGAGAGAGCCTAACGAGAAACAAATTTCATTGGAGATTTTGTCTAAGAAAAAAAAACGAAATGAGGAAGATATAAATTTTTGTTTATGTGCCATAAGATTATTAAAAAAAAATCAATGGCTTTTAACTTTACGTCTTCCTTTATGTGATAATCTTGGTTAACGACGCCACATATTTTCTCTCACCACTCCCTATACTCCTCTCTTCCAGCCCACTCCCCATATTCCTCTCTTCCAGCCCATTCCCCATATTCCTCTCTTCCAGCCCATTCCCTCTACTCCACTTTCCCTCCCCTTACCCTATAATCATATATGAACGAGAAGAGAGGTACCCATTTCCCCTCACTCTCTTCTCCTCCCCATCTTCTCCCCTCCCCAAAACTTCCCGTCCCTCTTCTGTACCCCCTCCCTAACCGTGGCCTCCCTCTCAGCTGGGTAACATAGGAGTTATGATAAAATGTGTACTTTTAGTGAACCTTCCGTGAGCTACATAAAAGCGTAAATACAGATTTTATGTCAATGGTTGTTCTTAAGTGATTGGGTCAAGTTGAGACGTGTGGGTGAAAGACGTTTGTATGGAATGTCATTTTTTATGTTTAGATTACAGCTTTAACTGGTAATAAAAGAGAAGAACCATAAACGTTGGTAAAAGTTTTCTTTGTAGAGAGAGAGAAAAAGCAAACGAACACGTAAATGAGGGACTAGGATAAAGTACAAGGATTTTAGTATATGGGGGGAGAGGAGGAGGAATGTGGACTATACAATAGAGAGGGCAGCTGGTAGGGATGAAGACATGTAAATTAGGAGACATTGACTAGGTACACAACCTGATGGTGATGATCTAACTGTCTAATATATCTGAGCTGGATTATGTTAAAAATTATTATTATGGGAAAACGTTTTCTAGTGTCAGGTGGTATGAAGCTTGAGTGTGTTGTCGTGTGGGCAGGTTGTAGCAGGAATGGTGAGGGAGGTTCATAATCTGGTCATTTGCATTGTTAATTTCACTTTGAAGCCTCAGATAGATATGCTGTTCCCGCGTTATAGAACAGATTGTGGGGTTTAAGGTGCATAATTGTTCAGAATAGTGGGTGGCTTGAATATAGATCTAGAGAGAAACATGATGAATGAGATGTTGAAGGTGTAAGAAAGTGGATAGAGAGAGGAATGAGGATGTTCACGAGAGACTAACACTTGAAGGGTAGTGTCGTTGAAGTACGGAAGTTACCCTTTCAACGGCTGCAATGTGATGGGAAGAGTTTGATTACAAAGCCTTTCCAAATGAGATGCTTCAGAGGCTGGGCAATTCATGTCAGTTGATTAACATCCTTATGTGCCTTGAAGCAACAAGGTTCCCAACACCTCACTATCACCATTTCATATTCCATCATTGTCATCTATCGTGATTGTAAGTTTCATAAGGATATAATACTGACGTACTGTAGTCATTATTTAAGTCATATTCCCCACAGCAGCCCATATAAAAATAAATATTATGTCACGGTGTCCTGATACGAAACTAAATATTCATTGTTCATTATGTAAATTGTTCACTTTCATCCTTTTAACCCAGCTCAACCTCATTCACCCAAATGCGCTTCAGGGAACGCTCTGCAAAATTAACTCATTGTGCATTTATTATACATAATATAGTTTTGTCCCTTCTATTACAACTATGGCTTCACAGCACGTGTCACGACAGAGATAATTGTTCAGTGTATTGTGTGTCAGCAGTAATGTTATTAATGTTCTCACATATTATTTGTGACGTTAAAATGATGAATATGTCAGTGGTCACCCGTGTGTGACTAGCAGCTACTTCTACAAGGCAGCAGCCATATATATATATATATATATATATATATATATATATATATATATATATATATATATATATATATATATATATATATATATATATATATATATATATATATATATATATATATATATCATATAAGCAGGATATTAGGGGGCAGTGAAATTTTGCTCAAAGCTGCACTCTTCAGGCATTGTTCCTTATACATATCTAAGACTCCATGCCAAATTTGAAGCTGATATGTCGAGGTTTAGTCTGCCGCATTTTCTACTGAAATTTTTAAATTTACCTACAGTACTAGCCAAACAGCCGCTGTGGCGGTGCAATGTTCTGTTCAGTGTTTATCAACTTTTTTTTCATATCTCTTATTTCATTTAAGTTGTCTTGTTGCAGATGAGTATGGTGCTATGTCTATATTGATTATCAGCCTTTTCTCATTTCATTTCTCAATATTGTGTTACTGTACTGTAATGTAGGGGAGACCTACACTGGCTGCCGCTTGTGACCGATACTTGATTAGTGATTATGCTGGAGCTGCCATTGCTACTGCCACCTTAACTGACTATGGCATTATCACAAAGGATGACAAGAGTCAGGTTATTGGACCACATAAGCTGCGGGATGCGAGACAAAAATACCGATTTAAGAGGCAAGAAATTGAGATGGCTAGTTTAGATAATTTGACGTCACTCTATTTTGATGGTAAGAAGACCGCCACTCGTGTGATGATAAAGAATGAGAAGACCGAGAAATGGAGTTCGAGGATGATGGTGAAAGATCATTATGTCATCATGGTTGAGCCTGGCAATGAATATCTCACACATGTGACTTCCAAGACTGGACACGGAAAGCAGATTGCCAAAACTATTCACGAGTTTCTGGTGGAGAAAAATCTAACCCAGCAGCCCATTGTGTGTGTTGGTTGTGATGGAACCAATGTAAATGTAGGATCAGAAAATGGAGTCATTCATCATCTTGAAATGTTACTTGGTCACCCGCTCCATTATTTCATATGTCAGCTTCACGGAAATGAGCTGCCTTTCCGCGCAGTTTTTTATCACTATGATGGTAAACCAAGTGGTCCTGAGCATTGGCGTGGTCCCATTGGAAAGCAGATCAAGGAGTCTTTGTCTGAGCTTCCAGTTGTCGCCTTCCAGCCAGTCAGTTTCCCTGATTTCCCTGTGTTTAATGATGAAGTGGAGAAAGATCTGTCCTGGGATCAGAAATACCTGTATAGGATTTGTAAAGGAGTTATCACAGGTGTTGTTGAAGATGACTTGGCTGCTATTGAGCCAGGTCCTCCCTGTGTGTCAAGGTGGAACACCTTATGGAGTAGAATCCTCAGGCTGTATGTAGCAACATCAAGACCCAGCCATGAGTTGAAAAGAATTGTCATTACAATAATAAAGTTCAGTGCTCCAATGTGGTTTTACATCAAGATACACCCTTACGTAACACACGGCTCAAGGAACGTATTCCAGTCCCTGCTATATATGAAACACCTGAATAGTGAGGAGGAGACGATAGTGAAGAAGGCTGTCCAGAGAAATGCATACTTCGCCCACACAGATCAACTTCTTCTTGGTATGTGTGCAGATGAGGACATGACTGTTAGAGAAAAAGCTGTCTCAATGATAAGAAAAATTAGAGAGGAGAATCAGCATAAGGAAGAATGCACTGGCAGATCTGAAGAGGAGGAGGAAGAAGATTCTGATGCTGCTGTTGACGAGAATTTGTTAAACTATACTGATGAGGAGGGTAAAGATGGAGATGGGAATGAGGATGTGCCTCCTGTAGTCAACATGAGAAAGATGGTGACTCCGAAACTAAAGTGGCAAGCAAAAAACTATCATTCCATGATTAACTGGAGGAATGAACTCAAGACTGAGCCTCCTTACATTGCTTCTCTGTCAAATCTACAGGTTAATGACATTCTTGAGACACCATTAGTGGTGCCCAAGTGGCCAAACAGCACTCAGGCGGTCGAGAGAGGCATAAAAGTGATGACTGAAGCTTGCACTGAAGTGACGGGATACGAATCGAGAGATGGATATATTAGGCAAAGATTATTGTCTAGGAAAATGATGCCAAGGTTCCGCACAAAAAAGAATTTCAATATGAACTTGTAATGATTTTCTATACGGTGTACCTGTAAAATAACATGTGAATTAAATCGATGTCACCCATGTAAAATTTATCATTATCCTGGAAAACATTAAATGACACCTAATTTTTGGTATACACTAAAAGTTGACAAAAAGTCGTTCGCGATGCGGCAGGGTAAGTATGCATGAAATGGCATGAAATTTTGCACAGGTGTTTGTTACAGCCATACAAACGATGCCTGAAAAGTGCAGCCTGCAACTCAAATAAAAGTGTTTTTTCCCTGCCCCCTAATGAACAAGCCCCCTCTGTTCTCTATCTACGTGTTCATAATAACAGACCTACAATACTGAGGCCACCAGAAGAGTCATTTTCACCAGTCTAATTGTTGAAAAGATCCAACTGGTTGAAGTCCTCACTACGTCGACAGTATCTACACCTCACGTTACCATGGAAGTGCGTGTGTGTGGGTGTGTTTTACCAGCTGATCACCATCGTGTTTGTTAAAAGCTAAGATAAGAGTTTGTGTCTATATAAAGTAAATATTAGTTGCCATTATATTTGATAATGATGAGGAATTAGTTATCAAGCCCATCTGGTGGTGATTCAGGTTCAATAATACAGTAATGGTAATGGTACAGTAATGGTAGCATGGTAGTGATACTGTAATGGTAGCATGGTAGTGGACCATGACGAGAGTACTTCCCCTGGCATGATAATGTGGGTATTGTCCTCAGTACACTGGTCACAACACCCTCGTACACTACTCTCGCTACACTTACTACTACAACACTCCATCACCTCTCCTAGCTGCCCGCACGGACCGTCTATGTAATACTTACTAAAAGAAACACACAATATATTTAAAAGCGTGTTATTAGAGGATGATATAAAAGGAAGAAGAGGAGGATATACTGTAAGAAAAAAAACAGTAATATCAGGGAAGAACGTCCCATCTGCAAGCTCTTCAAAGTGATCGGATCTTGTGCACTGCCTCTCAGACCGCCTCGAGAAAATCTGGTAAATTAATGGCTAGGAGAAACGATGTTGATAAAAGTGGAGCCAATTTCTCCGTCTCATATTAAAAGAAGTGACGAGACAGAGGGAGATGTTTACTGAGAAAAGATAGAGATATGTTAACTTAAAGGAGACAGGAGAATAATTAATATATTGATGATTGGTGTTAACACAGCATAATGGAGATGAGAAAACATGTTGAGAGAAATGAGAAAGAAAGAGACAACAAATTGAAATATTACAACAAGAGACTTACTCCCTCTCAGAAGAAGAAAACAGGGAAGAATAAGAAAGAAAAGAAGAAGAAATCGATTGAGAAGACAGAGAAGGACAAGAAGAAGATGGAGAATAAGACGAAGAAAAAGACACACACGGGGAGGGGGGGGGGTCATGATGCAGACAGTGGGAGGGAACACTAGAATCCCATCGGCAGCTACAACGAGACACACACAATCTCTCCAACCTAGTTAGGTGATGATCTACCTTAACCTGATTCGACGACTTATCCACGCTGGTTCTTCCTTAAACTTGATTTATTTATTTCTTGCTAGAGTTGATTCTTATTGAGAAGGCATGCTATATTTTTAGTTCCTCATCTGCTCCTCCTCCTCTTGTTTCTCCCAAAATTTGCAGCAACCATATTACTGCTACTACTGCTGCTGCTGCTTTATTTATTATGGCCTCCAGCCTCCCGGTATTACTATTACTACTACTACTACTTTTGTTTTTGTTTTTAAGATTAAGATGTAGCCTTCAGCCTCCCCCAATAGCCACACCTTCGCCGCCATTTTATTACCTTAAAATTAAATATCCTAATACATAAGTAGCTATCCTGGCTGTGTTGAGTTAGTTGAGCCGCAGATCTATGCGGCATTCAGTGACTGTTGTTGGCTTTGGGGCCGATGCTCTCGTTCCCTTGAGGCAGAGCAAAGCAGACCTAAGGAGAGAGAAGGACAGTCGACATCTCATTAAGGCTGTAACATAACTTCTGGGCTGCTGCTTCTGTTCAGATAACACCTCCACGAGTCTGGTGTAGAAGCATCTTGCACTTGGTCCCATCCCACAAGAGGTTGTGAACACCGTAGGAGTGAAGCTGACTTGATCAACGTTTTGAATTCTCTCCCCGTATGCCCTTATCTTGTCGTTCTCGTTCCTCCTGTGTGCAGCATCGAGAGTTGAGTTATGGTGACATGCGGCCATGTGATAAAAAAAATCTTGATGTCGAAGAAGGCTTGCTGTCCCCGCGTCCAGAATCCTCGAGCACTGACATCAACATGGACTTCGTTGGATGTGTTTGAAGTCCTATGTTGGAAATTCTCACCATCCAATGGAAGGAGGGTCGGTTTTACCCTGACATCATGACATATTTCCTTCAACACATTTGCAGGGAGATCCCTTACTTCATCATGCCTCATGCATATGAAGCCCCCCCTTTCTTGCACACCATGGCGTGATCGACGTCATAGGAAGAGCCACACACGCATTGGGAGGGCAAACCTGGCCTAACGTACCTTAGAGCAATGGCATCTGTAAATTCTTGTTTATTAAGACTGAAACCATTTGCCCTTATCGGTAACGTAGTTAACCAGTTCGAGGCGCCCACCTCCTGTGCTATAGCTACTTTTTTTCAAATTCTCTGGTACTTCCAGCATCAGTTGCTGCAACTTATCACTTTGGCTGTGCTGTCGTTCTGTCGTCATGGACCGTCGAATCTTGTTTACTTCGCTGGTATCCACCTCCCCTGTTGCGTTCTGAGCTATTATGTGGTTGGTGAGGGCTGCTGTGAGCTTAACTGAATTTTGATGTTCGGTGGCAGCAATCTCCTCTGGATTGGACAATCCCATTCTTCCCAGTCTCGGTGGTAGTGCAAGGAGTGATCTTTCTGCTGGGTTTAAGTAAAGATGTTTCACTAATTTGGGAATGAAATTGGCGCTGATAGCTTCTTCCAGAGGGTGGAGGAGGGGTCCGATATCAGGGATAGTGCGCATCAGGTAGTTCCAGCAGTGCTTGACTCCATGGGTGAATGCCGCAAAAGCTGCATGTGGTTCTGTGTTAGCAATATCAGACAGAGCTTGGATTTCCCTGACCCACTCATTCACCTTTCCCGTTACGTATTCGGTCTTGAAGTCCGTCGTGTCTATTACTGCGCCTAGGTCTCTTTGGCCATCCATTGTTATTTTTACATCACTTCCACCGAACATCTCCATTGCCCGTTCATAATGTTCTGGCTTCACAATGAGGAAGGACTTGCTGGCATTTGGGTGGTACCCTATTTGTGGACCATTTGATGTTATCAGGTCCCACCACTTTTTGATGTCCGCCACTTTTCCTGCTCCTATAAGGTCGTCAGCATACGTCACTTGCTTGACCTCGGTTGTTTCAAATTTTATTGTGTGTTGGAGCACGGATATGCCTATTACGTACATTGCCATTGCAACAGGGTCCTCCTGCGTTGTTCCCTCAGTTGACTGTATGATGGTATCACCTCTTAGAGCCTTGATGTTAACTATATAGAGGTCTGATGGATTCATATAGGTGTTTTCAAAATACATTGCAAAGCTTGGACACTTGATCTTGATGTTGTGCAGTGCGGCCTTGCCGTTAAGTATGTTGAATGCGTTGGAAGCATCAACCAGGAGAACTGCCTCACAATCACGCTGCTCAAATATCGCTTTCATGGCGTGAATGGCAGCTTCCCCTCCAGCCTGGTGGCCAGCACAAACTTGCAGGTTCCTCGCCGCTGCTCTGACATCATCCTTTACCACCACCATTATGCATTTTCCGATGATCCACCTCAGCACTTCCCCCACTCCTATAGGCCTACACCCTGGATTCTTATCCAGGGGGATGAGGCGGCAGGCCGACAGAGCATGGAGGTGTTGGCTGCACGAGGATGCTAATGCTTTCTTGCAAGGGCGACAATAACAGTGCAGAGAACACTTGCTATGGGGCCAAACTTGTTAGTGCTGACGATGACTCTCCAACCGTTTGCATCCAGACCTGAAGGGCCGGCCCCTCCCTGAGTTTTCAGTGCCTTTTTCCACACCATCCCTCTTGTTATTTTCTCGAACAGGACAGCATTTGGTGGGTTATAGTCACCCTGGAACCTGTTGCCTTCCTCTTCATTTGCTGGGGGATGTTTTTCCTTCAGTTGTTTTAATGTCTCTCTGTTTATTGGCAGAACACCACCGGAGGATTCTACTACTGCTACTACTACTACTACTAATACTACTACTACTACTACTACTACTACTACTACTACTACTACTACTACTACTACTACTACTACTACTACTACTACTACTACTTCTACTGCTAGTTGTCTTCCATCATGTACGAATACCAGGGTTAGAGTGGGCAACTACACAGCTTGGTCTTCTACGTACAAACTTACCTGCAGATTTATTGATGGTGTTCCTTTTATGTGAGGGGGTAGGAGGGGGTAATAGTGCAGGCGGCCGGGAGGGCATGTGACCCCCACACCATTTCGAGCGGTCTTCTGTTCATACCTCATGTTGCCCTGTCACCACCCACGTGTCTTCACCTCTCACCACCTCATGTGTCTTCTACCTCACACCACCTCATGCCCCACCTCACACCACCCCGGCGTGCCCTGGCCCCACACCACCTCACATGTGTCTTCTGCCTCACACCACCTCATGCCTCTACCCCACACCACCTCATGTCTCTGCCCCCACACCACCTCATGTGTCTCTGCTCACACCCTCATGTGTCTTCTGCCCTGCACCACCCTCATGTGTCTTCCCACCACACCACCCTCATGTGTCTCTACCCACACCACCATGTGTCTTCCCACCCCACACCACCCTCATGTGTCTTCTACCCTCACACCACCCTCATGTGTCTTCTGCCCCACACCACCTCATGTGTCTTCTGCCCCACACCACCTCATGTGTCTTCTGGGCCTCACACCACCCCACATGTGTGTCTCTGGCCCTCACACACCACCTCATGTGTCTTCCCACCTCACACCACCTCATGTGTTCCTCACCTCACACCACCCCATGTGTCTTCTGGCCTCACACCACCCTCATGTGTCTTCTGCCTCACACCACCCTCATGTGTCTTCTGCCCCACACCAATCTCATGTGTCTTCTACCTCACACCACCATGTATCTTCTACCTCACCACCCTCATGTGTCTTCTGCCTCACACCACCATGTGTCTTCTGCCTCACACACCACCCCATGTCTTCTACCCTCACACCACCCTGCATCTTCTACCCTCACACCACCTCATGTGTCTTCTACCCCACACCACCATGTGTCTCTGCCTCACACCACCTCATGTGTCTTCTGGCCCCACACCACCTCATGTAAACCTTTTCACCACACCACCACAGCTTGCCTCACACCACCCTCATGTGTGTCTTTCTACCTCACACCACCTCATGTGTCTTCTACCTCACACCACCTCATGTGTCTTCTACCTCACACCACCTCATGTGTCTTCTACCTCACACCACCTCATGTGTCTTCTACCTCACACCACCTCATGTGTCTTCTACCTCACACCACCCCATGTGTCTTCTACCTCACACCACCTCATGTGTCTTCTACCTCATAATGACAGTTCCTCGATTATAGTGTTGTGTTAGTTGCATTACGAACTAAGAGTATCAAAGGTTATAAAATTGTGATAAATATATACAGAAAATACTTTCTTCGTGGGAAACTGACAATCTGATCTAGTGTTAAGGAAGAGAGAGTTCAGATACTATTATTTTTATACAGGTACACTAGTGAATGTACAGTACGTAATACGAGGTAACACCAAAACACACTTTGATAGTTACCTTGGTCAACCTCCCCTTCACAACTCATCCTATTCTTTAATTTGTCTGTGTAAGTATGAATGTTCGGTTGTGGGAAGTGTGAATGTTAGGGTGTGAGAAGTGAACGTTGGGTGTGAGAAGTGTGGATGTTGGGGTGTTAAAAGTGAATGTTCGGTTGTGAGAAGTGTGAATGTTGGGGTGTGAGAAGTGAACGTTGGGTGTGAGAAGCGTGAATGTTGGGGTGTTAAAAGTGAATGTTCGGTTGTGAGAAGTGTGAATGTTAGGGTGTGAGAAGTGAACGTTGGGTGTGAGAAGCGTGAATGTTGGGGTGTTAAAAGTGAATGTGTGAAGTGTTGGGGTGTGAGAAGTGAACGTTGGGTGTGAGAAGCGTGAATGTTGGGGTGTTAAAAGTGAATGTTCGGTTGTGAGAAGTGTGAATGTTGGGGTGTGAGAAGTGAACGTTGGGTGTGAGAAGTGTGAATGTTCGGGTGTGAGAAGTATGAATGTTAGGGTGTGGGAAGTGAATATTTGAGTGCGATAAGTGTGAAAGTTTCAGTGTGAGAGAGACTTGTTCTTATGTTATTGTTGATTTATTTGTTTATTGTTATTTTCCATCATGGTAAAAACATATTGGTGGGCGAACTTTTTTTAAATTAATTCGTTGTCATTATTTTTTTTAATAATGTTTGGAAATTTATTTATTCTCTTATTTGTGCCTTTTGTCTGTTGTGTTTGTTTTTGTTTTTATTGTTATTCCTAATAATGAAGTATTTGAAACCTGAACAAAAACAGTATATACAACAGCTATTGTGTTTGCTTGTTTGTTTGTACATATTAATATTTCTATCCTTTTGCAGAGTAAGAGTTATGTGTGATGGTACAGATGATGTGAAATAGTTGATAAATGGTGATGAAGAACACATACACACACAAACACACACACACAGCCCTGTACAGCCCTGTAAATGTATTGAACGCATATTATTATGTCTAAATCACATGTAAGTTTGTATATTTTCAGCCACCGGCTGCAAATCTATTAATAAACCGTTCATTATTATTATTATTACACACACACACACACACACACACACACACATACACACACACACACACACACACACACACACACACACACACACACACACAGAGGCCGCGAGTTTAACCTACCAACAGGTTAAACGGGTTTATCAGTGTTGTGGACGAGCTGTTGAAAGAAATATTTTTATCCATGGTTGTTGTTGTTGCTGAACGTTAGATTTCATCAGTATTGTTGTAGACACGATACACAAAATTGGTATTCACGCCATACCTTACTGGAGGGAGAACTGACACGTTTCCTTTTTTCTGCCACAATACTGTAGTGAGGAGGAGGGAGTTGGACGATGGAGTTTTATTTCTGTTGTTGCTTCACATTTTAACCGTGAATTTAGCAAATGTTAGTAATTTAGCTGAAAACAAAAAATTACTTTTTGTGTCATGGATCTTCTTATTTCCTGTTATTTTTGGTTGCTGCATCACCTTTTAACTGTGAATATTGAAAATGTTTGAAAGTAATTCTTAATATTTCTTCTTGCGTCATGGATATTCTTATATTTGTTGTACATTTTACAGTGGCTAGATATGGAGTGGAAACAGTATGTGTTGTGTCTACAACTCGTAATTTCCAGATGAGGGGAAATATTAGGTCTTACGTACCATGGTCAGTTCCGCTTTAATAACGAACATACTGTATATAATACTTCTCTACTTCTTTTACATTTTATTATTCATGTTACAAAATATCAAACATGGGGGTGAGGTGGGCTCCCACAGGATGGTGTGATGCGTCCAGTGTAGTATGCTGATGTCAGCGTTTAGGTGCTTGCTTGCATACAACTTCCGGCTTTCACCTACCGCCGCTGGCAAGCTCTTGTGGTGAAAAGGGAAGCAGAGTGCGTAAGACTTCCTCTGCCATTACACACCCACTCTACCATCAAGAATCCTGCTGTGCCTCCAGCCTTTTGGCTCGGCAACCCCCGGATATTGGGTGTCAGAGAGAAACAAACAAAATCGAAGAAATAATAACTGAAAGCTGTCATAAACATAATTCTGACTGATTCCCAAGAAATATATGATGTTTGTGGGTTATAACTTTATATATATAATTATATAAGATTTTGAGGTGATCTGGTTTCACAAAAATTACATTGGATCGAAATACAAAAAAGTCACTGATAATTGGTTTATATTTTTCATATTGTGATACAAAATATTACAAAAGTGTGTATATTATATTTTTCACTTTTCGTGGTGAAATATAATATGTAGAGACTTTAGTGAAAACTCGTGGTATTGTTGATGACACAAACCTGTACCTGGGAAGTGTGATTGAACGAAGTCAAATACATATAAAGATATATATATATATATATATATATATATATATATATATATATATATATATATATATATATATATATATATATATATATATATATATATATATATATATCCAGTAGATTGATAGGTATGATAGTGTGTAGTGTAGTGTAGAAAGGATGGATGAGACTTGACACAACATGTATGGCGTGAATATTTGACCTGTTATAAGTAAAGATATGACCGAACTAACAGGAAGAAATTGCACGTTTCGTTGTTATTCATAAGACACGTAATATAAATTTTTTAAGTCCAGGATGGGAAAATTACACAGAAGAAAAAATTTAAAGCACTGTTACAGGTTATTATCAGGTGACAAGAAGATCTATGTTCAATGTTGCATTTTTATAATTATGAATGATGGCGGTAATCACTAGCGAGAGAGTAGCAAGACGCACATTTAGTAAATTTATTACACCTTAAAACCACAGGTGAGCGACGTTGATTACAAAAAAATATATTTAATTTTTATTAATGTGTTTTCTTTCGAGGTTTTATTTAAAGAAATCTAAGTTAACTTATTATTATTATTAATATTATTAATATTATTATTATTATTATTATTATTATTATTATTAATCTTATTATTATTATTATTATTATTAATATTATTATTATTATTATTATTATTATTATTATTATTATTATTAGTATTAGTAGTAGTAGTAGTAGTAGTAGTAAATTGCCGCTTCATTGTGGACATCACTAAGAATGGAACCATTGTCGGGAATATCAAGAGTTAATGTACAACAACTGAGTCACAGATGACTGACAGGTATGTCAGCCCTTCACCTTTGACCTGTTGACCTTCACTATTTAACCAGTCATTTCTAACCTGTGGTCCTTTTAATAGCTGATGGACTAGAGTAATCAATAACCTTATTACGTGCTTAAAGACCTTAGCTGTTAAAGCTCAGTTATAACATTGTGACATCAGTTAACGACCTGTGACTTTCGCCTTTGATGTATTTTCTTATATTTGAAATAGATTCTTGTCGGATAGAAATCACCCAGAATGTTCCTTCTTTCAGTAATGAAAGCTTTTGTTAAACGACCCACCTACCCCATGTCTTGGTGTGTAATAAGTCACTTTTGTCCATTGTATATTTTCAGCTTTCGGACTGCCGACTTTTTCAATAAACCGTTAATTATTATTATTTTATTATTACAAACACACACACACACACACACACACATTTCTACTACTACTACTTTGCTGTCACTCGGAATCGAGTATGACGATCATCCAGCTATGATACAATGATATGAGTTATTAAGGATGTCACCTTCATTGGTGAGTTCTACGGTGACTAAAGAGGCCGATAAGGGACCGGCAGGGTTGTTCACAGTTGTTGCATGTGTGCGGGGCTACATCTAGTGCAGGAGGGGCGGCGGCAGCGTCTTTCCGGCGCTGGCGCTTGTCTGCCTCGGTAATTTAGTGTCTTTTTTTTAACTTATTGTTTTATTGGTCCAGAGTATTTATGGATCATAATGTCTGTGTTATTTTTATTCGTACGTATTTAGTTAATTGTATTTTAATTTATTGTTTTACTGTTCAAGATTTTAATCATGTACCATAATGTATATTGTTTATATTCATAAAGCATCTATTTTTTTGGTCAATAAATCTATCTATCTATCTATCTATCTATCTCTCTATCTATCTATCTATCTATCTATCATACTCGAAAGAATTGACACCTATTTGTGTGGTGCTCCTCCAAGAGTTACGTTGTGCAGTAATCGTCCCCCAGGTGAGGGGGTCGTTATGCGACCTTTCAGGTTTGTCCTAAGACTATCTTCATACCTTTTCTGTTGCCCGCCAGCGTTAAGTTTACTAATCGTTAGGTGACTGCAAAGTAGTTGTTTTGGCAGTCTACTATCGTCCATGCAGGTAACATGGCCAATCCAGCATAGTTGTTTATGGATAATGGTAGCCTTGATGCTCCTACAGTTGGTGTCAGCGAGAATACTGGCATTTGTTTTCTTGTCTTCCCAGCGAACTCGGAGGATGGAACGTAGGTTGGTGAAAGTTTTCAAGTGCCTTAAGGTGCCTCCTGTATGTGACCCATATCTGGCTGCCATATAGCAGTGTGCGGAGGACCACTGGTCGATATACGTGCATCTTTGTAGATAATTTCAGCTCCCTACAGCTGAAGACATGGGGACGGAGTCTGCCAAAGGTTTGAGATGCACATCTGATCCGATGTTGAATCTCTTCATCGATGTCCGCGGCGGTGGACAGGTGGCAGCCGAGATACCGAAAGTGAGTAACATTAGAGAGGGTAGTACCGTTAACATGGATGAATGGTGGAGGTGTGGCTGAATCAGGGGCAGGCTGAAAGACAATCTGACTTTTACGTACATTCATCTCAAGGCTGAAGTGTGCATACGTATCTGTGTAGGTGTTCAGGATCTCCTGTGGCTCGCATTCAGTGTGAGCGACAAGGGTGAGGTCGTTTGCATACTGAATTTCAGGAATGTAAGCTGCCAACACTTGTGTTCTTGCCTGGAGTCGTCTTATATTGAAAAGACCTTTCATCCGGTACTCGATGTCCACCCCACCAGCTAAATTGGCACAAACACGAAAAAGCAAGACAGCCAAGAAAATGGAAAAAGAGAGTTGGTGCTAGTATACATCTTGTTTATCACCCGTTTGGATGAGGAAGAACTCAGACTGGGTGTCATTGTGCAGGATATTGCCATTCATACCATCACTGGAGTTGCCTCACAATGGCGATGAATTTTGGTGGGCAGCCAAAACGGCTGAGGGTCCCCCAGAGGTCTTCCCTGTTCACCGCGTCGAAGTCCTTGGTAGGTCGATGAAGGCCGTGTACAGGTCGCGTTGCTGTTCTCTGCACTTTTCCTGTATATGGCAGGCAGCAAAGATTAGGTCATTGGTGCCACGTGATGGTCTAAAGCCACATTGAAATTCTGGGAGGACGTTTTTCGACTCAGGAAGTCTGTTTAGGAGGAATCGGGCGACAATCTTGCCAGCTATGGACAGCAGCGAGATCCAACGGTAGTTGCCAGAGTCTGACCGGTCTTCTTTGTTCTTATAAATATTAACGATGGAGGAGTTTTTAAGAGCTTTAGGGATTTCCTCCTTTTCCCATATATTCTCCAGAAGAGGGTGGAGACACTTGGTAAGAAGAGGTCCTCCTGCTTTATACACCTCAGCTGGGATTCCATCAGTCCCAGAGGCTTTGTTATTTTTCATCTGTTTGATGGCAGTAGCTACGTCATCCAGGGATGGAGGACAGCTGAGGTGGGTCAGCTCTGGATGCTGCTGAGGTGGGTCAGCTCTGGATGCTGAGGTACCTGCTGGGTAGTCAGAATATCCACCTCGGTGTTACGGTTTAGCAGCGAATGGTATTGCTCTTTCCAGTGCTGAAGGAGGCCTTCATCGTCTTTAATTATGGAGGTACCTTCGGATGAGCGGAGGAGGCTACGCCATGAGTGTCTGGCGAGTCTCTGTGTTTTAATTACTTTATTTTTAAACCAGTCATTCTTTAGATTACGAAGTTTGCACTGGGCTGCCTCTTTCTTCTTGTGGAAGGTATCAGCTTTGGTGAGAGACTGAGGGTTTTTCTGCCAGTCAATTAAAGCAGCACGTTTATCATCGACTAGTACATTGATTTATGGGTCTTTTCATCAAACTAGTCCTGGTGTATTCTTTCGGTTGGCCGATGGTCTCTCTGCAGGTTTTTGTCATGACAGTGTCGAGAATATCCCATTCGGTATTGGGATTTGGGTTGTTTGTTGTCAGGTTGTTTATCAGCCCTTGTTCGAGCTGTTCGCTGAAAGCATGTGCTACCACTGGATCCTCCAGAGGCTTAGTGTTAAAACTTCTTCTGGAGGTTTGCTGCCTACGCCGTTTTGGGGCGACGTGAATTGAGAGCTTGGCTCTGACGAGCCTATGATCAGTGTCGCAGTGGTCTGAGCTATGCATGGCTTAGGTGATTAGGACATCTCGGCGATCTCTTTCGCTGACAATGATGCTTTTATTGAGATGCCAGTGTTTGGATCGTGGGTGTTCCCACGAACCCTTGAACTTGTCGGCCTGTCTAAACAAGGTATTTGTGATAGTGAGGTTGTGTGTAGCACACTTGCTGAGGAGGAGTAGGCCATTGGGATTACACTTGCCTAGTCCATTTCTCCCTGTGATTCTCTGCCAAATGTCAGCATCTGTGCCAACTCTGGCACTGAAGTCTTCTAGGAGTTCGACCTTATCTTCTCTACGGATAGAGGTTAGCACTCTGTCAAGGTCGGCGTAAAATACCTCCTTGATGTCATCCTCTGCATCCAGTGTTGGGGCGTATGCGGCGCTCGTTGATCCCATTAGGCATTTCAGTTAGCCTGTGTAGGATATGTTGGCGGATGGCAAAGCTAACTCCATAAATGCTGTTTTTTCCGCAGAAGGTATAGCCAGACCCCCGTTCTGTGAGTCGACCCTTGTCTAGGAACCGGGACTCACAAATGGCTGCTATGTCGATGTTATACCTAGTCAGCTCTTTTACCACAAGGGCGGTTCTTCTTTCAGGACGCTCATTTGTGCCTGTATGCAGAAGGGTCCTGACATTCCATGCAGCGAACATAAGAGGTTGTATAGTTTGTTTTTGTTTTGATCTGGGATTGTGATTGTGTTTTCGACCGCATAAGGATGGCCTTACTGGTTGCGGTTGCCCAGTCACACACACACACACACACACACACACACACACAAACACACACACACACACACACACACACACACACATAAAGTTATTCTTTCCGTCCCACGGGAAGGATTGATCGATTGATTTTATTGAATGTGAGATGACATAAGCATGGACATATACATTATAGTGTATGATTATACATACCCGTTAGTTAAACAGTAACCTATATATTTGGTAATATATGAAGAAGACCTCGTGTCCTCATCACACTAAAATATATAGAATAATATACTCTACAAATTCATATATATTGAAAACAACAGTAACATCGTAAAGGTCATTGTTATTATAGAACGAAATTAAAAATATGAACAGGCACTAATACTGAAGCCAATATTACTGCTTTGATTTTAATTGGTATTTAATGTACTTGTTGGTATGTAATGAACTTGTCTCTAGTGTTAATTTGTGAATTTCTGTTAATAAATGTAATAATATTTTCTCTGTACACTATGCTGTACTGCTTTACTGCTGAAATATTAGCTGATAGATATATTTTGTGTACATATATGTTGGTGTTGCTATTCCTTCCAGATCACTCATAAGACTTGATATGTAAAAAGTTGTTGTTAGTCACTAACTTAACTTTTAATATTATTAATAACTTCATGGTGTTAAGGTGATAGGAATCGGTGAGGAATATTTGCGTTTCTAAATATATTCATAGTTAATGTTTGTACTCAAAGACCTGCACTTAAGCAACTCACAGGTGATGTTGACACCCATTACCATGATTACCTTCCGTGTATGTGTTGACTTATGTGATTCTTGCATGTGTTTGTCCAACTTTTGTTAAGAGAAAGTTTATACACCATCATCCTGCTGCCCTTCTGGAGAGTTTTAATTACTTTATTCGATGCAACAACGACGCAGTATAGTGTAGTCGTCCGCTGACTCCTTATATCTATAACAACACGACTATCCTGTAGACCTTTAATATACGACGTCATTAGGGATCCGAAGTAGGAGGTTCGCCATTATGAGGAGCTTAAGTCGTTGGAGGCAAAGGAAGTTATAGTGGGAGAATTAATTTAGATTTTATATTGTGATGCACTTCTTTGGTGGTGTAGTAACTTAGGATAATGAATCAACACGAATAAAGATAAATATAAAGAAGAATAATGACAAACAGCTTAGAAACTGAATTATCTGTAGTGGTTGGACCAGCCTGTACAGTAAGGTTGAACCCGCCATCACTGTGTCGGAGTGATGGCGGGTCATCTGGTAAAACCTTCCTGCTGTAGTCAGTGATACAGTACAAGTTAACTTCCTCCTGCCTGTGATAATGTCAGCTTCACGTGACTTTAAGCCGTTTGTGGTACAGTTGCGAGCGCCCTCACCTTACCTGCTAGTCTGAGAGGGAGGAGGGGGTTCGAATTTTGCTTGGGAAAATTGTGTCATTTTGTAAATATAAATATATAGATATCGGTCACGGATATATTAAAAACTAAGTAATTAAATAAAGGAATATATTAATATATTTCCTCTAACAAAGACAAAATTAATTATTAATACATATAGATATATACTGTATTACTGACTGATTGGACAAGTTTTTCAATGAACATAAAAATGAGAATATAAATACATTATACACAATATATCCAAATTATATTTATATATAAACTTGGTTTAAATTTCAGTGTTGGCCTTTTTGTGAATACATTTAGTTACTAAAAATTTGCCTACATAATACTCCTCTTCTTTATCCAAGTTCATTACAATATCCGAGTAAAAGAGAAAAACTTGTGTTGCTGTAAACGTTTACGAGGTCGTAAAAGTGTTGAAATATATTAAGAGAAACATAACTTGACGTCTTTATAATGTAGAATACAAAAGATGTATAATTAGATGATTCATAATGTCTTTCTTGGTAATATATCTTCTTTATGACTCAGTTTACGTGGCAGTAAATAGAAAATATAAATAAACCTTCGTTTAATCTCGGTTTTGTGTCACTTTATCTTTCTGTGTCATGAAGTAGAAGTTCTTAAGCTTGTTACTTTATCATTTGGTCGAAAATTTGTGTTTGACTTCAGTGATAAACAACAGGACATATATACTGTATTTGAGCTGATACAAAATTTGCCAAAATTATTAAATATAGCTGATAAAAAGTTGCTAGAAGTAGTAAATACAGATCAAAACTGCAACAGTTGTATGTAACAAAGTATTAAACATATCCCTGAACTGACACAAACGTACAAGAATCAATAAATACCGCATATCTATGTAATTACCAGAATCAAAAAATATATCACTGAACAATAACAAAGAAATATTATATATATCAATAAACTCCTACAAAGGACATTTAAAAAGAAAGGTAATTTCGTGTGATCATGGAAACCAGGTGGAAATTATGGGAAAAGAAATGTAAGAATAACAACGTGAAAATAAGAAATCTCAGTAATGAAATGTCAACACGATCAACATTAGTCTTTTTTTTTTTATCTTTAGTAACGTGGTGATGCTTTCATCTTCCAGTCTGGTAAATAATGGCAGTTTCTTTATAAGGAAGATATATTATGTTCAGTAATTTTGCTGTACAGTAAGAGTTAGTTGAGGTCTGTGGTGATGATAGGGAATTTTATATGTTCGAATCTTGTTATTTTAGATAATAAAATGTACATGTGAAATACTATATAAAGCGGAAAATATTGTTTATAATTTGAAGTGGAATTATTATATCCTAAAATAAGCGATATTTTGTTGATATTAATGAGGATAGTGTTTAATTTTATTTGTAAGGGATATATTGATAATTAGTGATGGAGATTTTAATGAAGAATATAAGCAGAATATATAGTCTTTGTGATATTATTACGGAAACATGAACAAGAGTGTAAGAATATTTCACTAGTGTGTTGTTTGAGGCACGAAAGCGTGATATCGGTGAGGCAGGAGCATAAAGTTTTCTGAGGTATGTGTCAGTATGTGAACAAGTGTGTTTGGCGGAGGACCTACTACTTCACATTACTCAAGAATAAAATGCACATAAATTATTCTCGTTGACATACAGACTAAATTATTCACAGAAGATGATATACAAGATCACAGTTTATATTTATTACTGCAGATCTCTTTACCTATTATACATGCCGACAGATACAAACTTATAAATGCGATCGACGAAGCAACACGTAATAAGTTGCATACATAATGTACTCTTACTGTAACGTTAGTACAAATATACATTACTGTACCATCTGATTGCCCGATTATCTTACACCAGAAAGTGAACGTTTATCTGTCTTCTCCACCAACATACAGTACAACTCTACGTTCACTTTTATTACTCAGTAGCGACTTTCCGTAATCCTCAGACACGTTTGGCGGACGACTGCCCAGAGGGTAATAAATTCCGGGAACAAATTGTAGTTTCCTGATCGTGACAGTTTTCTGTTCCTGAGAAGACATTTGTGTGATGTAAGAACACGGCATCCCGACACACTCTTCTTACCACACAGTCACCACAATACACAGTCACCGTAACAGTCACCATTACAAAGTCACCGTAAGTCACCATAACACTCCGTAAGTCACCATAATACTCACTGTAAGTCACCATAATACTCACTGTAAGTCACCATAATACTCACCGTAACAGTCATTTTAAGTCACCGTGACAATTACCATAATATACTGTCACCAAGCCGTCACCATAGTACTGTCACCATAACAGTTACCATAGCATTCATCATGTCATCATATCATAGTCACCGTAACAGTCATTATAACACACTTGTCAACATAAGTCATCATAAGTCACCATAACACACTGTTACCATAACACTCACCATAACACTCGTCATAACACTTTCAATATAACACACTCACCATAACACTTTCACTATAACACTTCCTACATAACATACTGTCACCATAACAATCATGATAATGAACGTAAATCACCATAAAAGTCATCATACCAGTCACCATAACAGTCACCATAGCACACTCACCATAACTGTCATAATACACTCACCATAACACTCACCGTCAGTCACCATAAGTTGCTGTAACAGTCACCGTTATACAAGGTCACCATAACAAAAAATTTCACCAAATTTGTCACCATAACCCAGTCACTATAACACATTTATCGAGACAGTCACCCACAACCCACAGTCACCGTTACACACACACACACACGAGGTAATGGTGGGAATTAATATTTTTCGGTATAAAATTAATTTTTCATCCACCATCACTCCATGAACCTCCTCCTCCACCATAAGTCAATACACAACACCACCACCATAAGTCAGTACACAACACCATCACCATAAGTCAGTACACAACACCACCACCATAAGTCAGTACACAGCACCACCACCATAAGTCAGTACACAACACCACCACCATAAGTCAGTACACAACACCATCACCATAAGTCAGTACACAACACCACCACCATAAGTCAGTACACAACACCACCACCATAAGTCAGTACACAACACCACCACCATAAGTCAATACACAACACCATCACCATAAGTCAGTACACAACACCATCACCATAAGTCAGTACACAACACCACCACCATAAGTCAGTACACAACCACCACCATAAGTCAGTACACAACACCACCACCATAAGTCAGCCACCACCATAAGTCAGTACCACAACACCACACCATAAGTCAGTACACAACACCATCACCATAAGTCAGTACACAACACCACCACCATAAGTCAGTACACAACACCACCACCATAAGTCAGTACACAACACCATCACCATAAGTCAGTACACAACACCACCACCATAAGTCAGTTCACAACACCACCACCATAAGTCAGTACACAACACCACCACCATAAGTCAGTACACAACACCACCACCATAACTCAGCCACCCAACAACCACCACCATAAGTCAGTCAGTACACAACACCACCACCATAAGTCAGTACATACACACACACCACCACCAGTACACAACACCACCACCAGTCAGTCAGTACACAACACCCACCATAAGTCAGTACCACCACCCATAAGTCAGTACACAACACCACCACCACACACACAACACCACCACTCGTACACAACACCACCACCATAAGTCTGTCACACAACACCACCATAAGTCAGTACACAACACCACCACCATAAGTCATAAATCTACACAACACCACCACCATAAGTCAGTACACAACACCACCACCATAAGTCACTACACAACACCACCACCATAAATCAATACACAACACCACCACCATAAGTCAGTACACAACACCACCACCATAAGTCACTACACAACACCACCACCATAAGTCAGTACACAACACCACCACCATAAGTCAGTACACAACACCACCACCATAAGTCAATACACAACATCCCTTCCCTCCTTGCATCAAGTGGAGCCATACCATCCCTCGCCCTACTGCCCTACACACAACTTCACTTAAGTATATAATTAGATATGGCATAAAGTAGACAAACAAGGGTAAGACTAACAAATGGTCTTACCTGCTGTTGCCTGGGTTAATGAAACTGTTACATATATTTTGTTGTTTTTTCGCAAATGATTTAACATCGTAATTTGTTGTCAAAGGCAAGAATAATTAACCTGGTTACCTGGCCGTAATGAGTGTTAATTATTTTGTTTTTCTTTTTGTCTGGGTAGAAAATAATGCCCTCGTATAGGATTTGTCAACAGCGTGCCAACAGCTGATATTATATATGTATATAGCAGAATAGTGGTATCACTAGTTTTACCACACAGTGAGGATGATTGTTGTGGTTGTTTCTGGTACTGGTGTAGTGGTGGTTGTTGTGATAGTGGTGGGTGGTAGTGGTGATAATAGTGGTGGTTGTTGTGATAGTGGTGGGTGGTAGTGGTGATAATAGTGGTGGTTGTTGTGATAGTGGTGGGTGGTAGTGGTGATAATAGTGGTGGTGGTTGTGATAGTGGTGGGTGGTAGTGGTGATAATAGTGGTGGTTGTTGTGATAGTGGTGGGTGGTAGTGGTGATAATAGTGGTGGTTGTTGTGATAGTGGTGGGTGGTAGTGGTGATAATAGTGGTGGTTGTTGTGATAGTAGTGGTGATAATAGTGGTGGTTGTTGTGATAGTGGTGGGTGGTAGTGGTGATAATAGTGGTGGTTGTTGTGATAGTGGTGGGTGGTAGTGGTGATAATAGTGGTGGTTGTTGTGATAGTGGTGGGTGGTAGGGGTGATAATAGTGGTGGTTGTTGTGATAGTGGTGGGTGGTAGTGGTGATAATAGTGGTGGTTGTTGTGATAGTGTATAAAAGACTAGCTAATGTTCTCATCCACTCTAGTTATGCAGGCAGGTCGTGTGTGTCTTGATGCACTCTCTGTTGGCTGTTGTCCTGGTGATGATGGTCAGAGTAACGTCACCATTCCTACTCACTATTACTACACACACACACACACACACACACACACACACACACACACACACACACACATACATCTCATCACTAATGCCTGGCTCTCGCTGCATTACATAACATGACAAGGCGGGTTGTGAACTAAATTTGTATTTGATAATGGAATTCTCTGTCTAATGTGTTGGTGCTGTTGTAATGGTGAGTATGTATAGTGAAGGTGATGATAGTGAGTGTGTATAGTGGAGGTGATCATATCGAGTGTGCATAGTGTATTTGATGATGAGTGTGTATAGTGAATGTGATGATGGTGAGTGTATTGAGAATTTGATTATGGTGAGTGTGCATAGTGAATGTTCCATACCTGAGGACATTCGTAAGTCGGATTTGTACGTAAGTCGGAACACATGCTATGTGCATACCGTACATACAAAACAGTGTTTAAAATCCTACTATATCATAGCTTAAGTCCTTATATACATCTAAAATCATTTAATATAAGACAAAAGAAGAAATGGATTGACAAAAATAGTAAATGAAAGTAAAAAATAAGTCATCAGGTAGTAGGCAGCTACCAAACAGGGAGGTACTACTGCCCGGGAAGATATTGGAAGCATAATGTGTTGTCTAACGGTAGACCCTGCTGCCATATGGCATCACAAATATTGTGACTAAGTCCCAGGTTGCTGAGCTGACTGTCTGCCTCATTTACACACAATTGCAGGGTCTCAATTGTTTCTCTTACTTTGACAACACAACATACATACGTACATTGTTTTTAATTTTGTATCTCCTTATGGTTCTTTATTATTAGTATTAATATTATTCGTGTTATTATTATTAATATTTTTTTTCTTATTTTGTATTTTTTCAATATAAATTTTATTTACTATGAATTATTATGAATAATAATAATAATAATAATAATAATAATAATAATAATAATAATAATAATAATAATAATAATAATAATAATAATAATAATAATATTATTATTATTATTATTATTATTATTATTATTATTATTATTATTATTATTATTATTATTATTATTATTATTATTATTATTATTATTATTATTATTATTATTATTATTATTATTATTATTATTATTATTATTCATAATAATAATAATATTATTATTATTATTTAATTATTATTATTATTATTATTATTAATATTATTATTATTATTATTATTATTAATTTTCATCCCCCCAGGCTCCGATATGGGTCGGTGACCTGTACCCGGGTGGGCTATTTTCCCCGTAAAAAAAAAAAAAAAATAAATAATAAATATATTTCAAGTTTAACCCCGTTCGTATCGGCGGGCGTTCGTAAGTGAGTGTGTACAGTGGATGTGATGATAGCAAGTGTGTATATAGTGAATGTGATGATGGTGTGTGTATAGTGAAGGTGATGATGGTGAGTAAATAGTGAATGTGATAATGTTGTGTGTAGTGAAGGTGGTAGTGGTGAGTGTGTATAGTGAAGGTTATGTTGATGAGTGTGTATAGTGAATGTGAGGATGGTGAGTATGTTAATGAAGGTGTCGATAGTGAGTGTATAGGGATGTGATGATGATGAGTGTGTACAGTGAATGTGATGATGGTGTATACAGGGTGATTCAGCAAAGAGTACATTAAATTGGAGGATGAAATCTTTGGATATTTCTAAACCACAATGTCTCTATGATAAAATGTCAGATTCTGCATATGCTCACGTGTTCGTGACAGGTGCGAGCAAATTAAACACAGTCCAGGCATTCTGGAACGCGTCAGACAATCAGTGGTACGACGTGTACAGTCCTGCATTGAGGCAGAAAGGGGCAACTTTGAACATTTCCTTTAGGTTGTAACAAAGAGGGGTCACACTGCAGAGATCTGTGAACAACACTCCGAGACTCACAGTACACGAGCATGGAAGGAAATTTTTACGCATTTTGACATGACATGTACCTGCATAACAAAATTTAATTCATAACATTGTTGGCACACATAACAATAGCAAGTTAGGAGTGAGGCATGAGAAACTTGGGCTGTTCTCGACCCAGTTATGAAATATTAATATTAATAAACATCAAGTGTTGATGGACTAAAAGTATCGTGGCACTACTACAGACAAAGAATAAGTCCCATCACAAAGATGCACATTAACAGTCAATAATCATAGTGGGGACCCACTATCAGAGCTCTGTTGGCTATCACCTCCGGGCGATTGTCTCGAGTGTTAGGTGGACGTAGCCCACGTCCTCCAGCCACAATATCCTTATCTGTTGGAAATTAGCTCCAAGTTACCCAACACCTTGATTAGTACAGTCCTACATATTTATCATTCAGGTGAAAAAAAAATCATTATGCGTAACTAGTTGCAATATTGGTGACCTCTGTGCCATAACTCTCATAATCCGAGACATTATGAAGTGAAATTTAAAAACTAAAAGCATCAGTAGACAGGAAACAAGGCAAGTGACCAAGAAGTAGTCACTAATGATGACCCACGGCCAGGCATCTACGCTGAGGGTCGAGGTCTTCGGGAAAGTCGCTGCTCCGGACCAGACAAAAATTGTTTGGGTGATCCCACGATTAATGTGAATTGCAACATTCCAAGCCAACATACTCTAATGTAGTTACTGATACACCATTAAATATTGTAAACATGACTATATGAATTCCTAGTATGTGTGAAACCATAATATTCCCAGGGTTATGGTAATATCTATACATGTATAGGCCTCACCTTGTCAACTGACCCCTCACTCCCTCTTGACGAAATTCGGCCGCCGGCCACCCTTTATATATGCTGCCCTGATGATTCATGTGTAATACAAGGGCTCGCCTCTAGTGGTTCCAAGCAAGTGTTTTGGGACCGGGCAAAGTTTTTAATGCTCCAATCTTAACATGTTATTGCTATGTGTGGCAACAATGTTATGAATGCATTTGTCATGCAAGTTCATGCCATGTCAAAGTTCGTAATAAGTTCCTTCCTGTGCTCGTGTGCTATGAGTGTTATGGTGGTGGAATGTGAACCTCACCATCATAGTGCCTCGTTACCACATTGCTGAACTAGTCTGCGTCCGATCACCCAGCCTTACCTCAACCCTGGCCTCGGCGAACACCCAGCCAGGTGGGTGTCGAAACTTTGGATTGTGACTGTACTGTACAAATATTAACAAGTTGTGCGACATTGCTTATTGCGTCGAAACATAAAATTTATTCCAAGGAAGAAAGTATCTTTGACTGCGGATGAAGGTAACATTAATCGCGAATATTAAACCCAGTATTATTTTAGATGAGATTAATATTAATGTTTCGAGTTATGATGATTGTAAGAACATTATTATAGACGTGAGCGTCACTATGTGGGAAGTCTGGTTCTTTTAGTATAAACAGAGTAATGATAATAATGTTGAACTTTGACCAAATAGTAGATATACGAGTATTCTTGACTTATTACCTGACATACATCTTGTTCACTTATCATTATGGAAGTTTTCTCGTAATACTGTACATGTACATTATTCATTGTTATTACCGATTTACCTGACATTTTAACGTGTATCTGAGAAAGAAGTCACACGAACTTTATTAAACCCGACCATTACCATTAGCACGAGAGAAAATGCCATGTTCTCCAGTCTCTATTAGTGAACTACCATGTACAGTACACTCTGACATTAGTTCAAATGGCTCCATCCCGTACCTCGCACTGGAGAGATACTCAGTAATTAGTCGGGGAAGATTTACGCCGGGTGATTATTAACACAAGTTTTTGCTATGAAAATATCCAGGTGTGGTTTTGGTGGCCAGGTGTGGTAGTCGTGGCCAGGTAAGGTGGAGGTGGCCAGGTATGGTTGTGGAGGCCAGGTGGGGTGGTGGAGGTATGGTGTGATGGTGGTGGCCAGGTGGGGTGGTGGAGGCCAGGTGGGGTGGTGGAGGTAAGGTGTGGTGGTGGAGGCCAGGTGGGGTGGTGGTGGCCAGGTGATGAGCACAGTCGTCAGGGTCTTAAGTCTGTGTCTGAGTCTTACGTACAGTCTCGTTCAAGATTCTTCGAACACTGCTGGAGACAGCTGGCAACTCAAGGCTGTTTGTTTACTGTAGTACGTAGTATAATATAATTCGAAACAACAAAGCCCAACCATTAATTAAGCAACGGGGAACTAAGTAACCAATCACCGATCACTTTTACATTCATTCATAATTTTCTACATACTATAGTAAACAAGCTTTCTTGAGTTGCCTGCTGTCTCCAGCAGTGTTCAAAGAATCTTGAACGAGACTGTACATTCACCTCAAGGCCGAAGTGTGCATACGTATCTGCGTAGGTGTTCAGGTTCTCCTGTTGGTCGCGTTCAGTGTGAGCGACAAGGGTGAGGTTGTCTGCATAGTAAAGTTCAGTAATGGAAGCTGCCGACACCTTTGTTCCTGCCTGGAGTCGTCTTATGTTGAAAAGACCCTTCATCCTTTACTCGATGTCCACTGCGCCGGCTAAATAGGCACTGGCAAGAGTAAGGAAGGCAGCCAAGAAAATAGAAAAGAGAGTTGGTGCCAGTTCTCATCTTTGTTTTACCTCTACTTGGATGGTAGGACACTGCCGTTCATACCATCGTGAAGTTGCCTCACAATAGCGACGAATTTTGATGAGCCAAAACGGTTGAAGGTCCACCAGAGGGCTTCCCTTGTTGACCGAGTCGAAGGCGTTGGTTAGATCGATGAAGGTCATGTACAGGTCACGACGCTTTTCTTTGCACTTTTCCTGTATCTGGCGGACAGCAAAGATCATGTCAGTGGTACCACGTTATGGTCTAAAGCCACACTGAGATTCTGGGAGGAAGTTTTCTGTCTCAGGAAGGAGTTTGTTTAGAAGGACTCGGGCGATAATCTTGCCAGCTCCGGACAGCAGCGACATCCCGCGGTAGTTGCCACAGTATGACCGGTCTCCCTTGTTCTTATAAATACTGACAATGGCGCTTGGGGAAATTCCTCCTTTTCCCACATATTCTCCAGGAGAGAGTGGAGACGGCTGGTAAGCAGAGGTCCTCCTGCTTTATACACCTCTGCTGGGATTCCATCAGACCCTAAGGTTTTGTTATTTCTCATCTATTGGCACACACACACACACACACACACACACACACACTCACTTGAGAATTAATAATACACCAATTTAAGACACTAATCATAGACTTAAATAATTCAGTCTCTCACAATTACCCCGAAAAGAGTAAAAAATGGAAATCCTTTTAGTTTAAGCTGTAAAATTCATCAGTAGTTGAGAATAACGCAAGAGTTAATATGGATAAATGTTCCCAAAGCAGGTAATTAATCTTAAAACACACCTTTCCTCCACCTCCCCTCCCCCCTTTCCCTTACTCACTTTCTCTCTTCCCCACCTCCCCCATCTCTTCTCCCTTCCCCTCTCTCCCTTCCACGCCTCCCCTACCTCCTCTTCCTTCCCCACCTTCCTTTTCCCCGTTCTCCCTTTTACACCCTTTCCCACCACTCCCTTCCATGCCCGAGGTGAGTAAAGTAGCCGTGTCTGGCAATATTTTCCCTCGCCTTCCACTCATTATTCTCTTATTTACTCGCAAGATTCTCATTCCTCATATTTAACTGAGATAGGAAGTTAATTTAGGTATAACATGATGTGAGTCATGCGATGAAATTACACATATAACGAGTTTCTTCTGCAACATTCTTTTTAATTTCTACGTCTTGGACACACTAGGAGATGTGTAGAGAAGGCCGTACTGACTGTGGAGGATGTGAGAAAGGTGTTATATACTGCGACCGCTACTAACATGGCAGGTTTTCTTCAAGTACTCCAGTTTCCTCCAGTACTGACACTAATGCCTTCACTAATTTCACTCTCTATTATAGGATGATTTTTATTGGACCTTAAAGCATGTAAGGTAGTCAAAGCTGGTAAGAATTATCAAGTGTAAACGTAATCATTAAGTCGGTCAATATATCTTTGATACCAAAACTGGTTCCTGTTGATATTTCTGGGTAAAACAGACAGCGATGTACCGTATACTAGAGAGTTTCTCCCTGTTGTGTAGAAGTAGGTGAGGTTCCCGGAGCAGTTTACTGTATATTTCCCCTCACCCCCTTCCTCCTTAACCTTCACAAACCGTACATTAAGATACTGTAAATAGATTCTGCCTCCCTTCCCAACTTCTCCTCCTTCCGGGGCCATTACATCCACAAATGACATCTTAATTGTAATAAATCTCCGTTTGTTCGAGTTACTCTCGCTAATGGGACATTTGTGTAGACAGGTTTATCCTTAACTCCCTCACTGCCATCGTACGTCCTCCCTCCTTCCCCCCTGCCAGTGTAATCCTTGACACCGCAACATATCCTCATTCTTCCCTGGATGTTTTCTTTCTCATTTTGTGCTCCGTGGATGTAATATGTGTCTATTTTACGATATCAGTATTTCTTACATCAAAATTTTTTTCTTGGCGATTCAAACAAATTAACCTGGGAATCAAGAGACGTACTTTTCATGTTGGATCACGTGATGATTAAGCGCCCCCTGCTCAGTTAATTTTAAGTTTATCCACCCCAAATTTAACCTAACCTAACCTAACCATTCCAGGTAAAGCTTTTTAACTTACTGAGATTCCCTCCAGTATTTCTCCGCCCGCACACCCTTCCTAGCGCTGACGTGTTCACCTCCCCGAGTAAACTGTTCCCTCCTAACAACTGGGTTCGCTATAGCCATTGTGCATCGCGGTGCTTATTATTTTTGTCATAGATTCAGGGTCGATGTGAGGAAAGGTTTAGTACTTGTCATAGTTAGCGGACGTCTTAAGAAAGTGGATATAACGTTATTTGTACACTTACTAATTATAAATGCTGACACAAAATTGGTAAATATCGCTGTCACTGTCACTTGATCCTGTGTCTGACCTTATATCTTAACTTTTACAAAAGGTTATGGGGTAACCTTAATTAAGGTCATATGATTTCCTGAAACTTGATTTACAGTATATGTAAGATAATAGAGTTAGACAAGAGCTTGTATCATTATGAAAACTTTGAAAGTATTAAAGATCAGGTTGAGTTGCTCTAAACACGCAGCCATCCTCGAACACACACACACACATCTCAAAACTTGTTTTTCTGTAAAATTATTTTTATTTTACCTGCAAATCCCAGAAAGTATCTCATTAATGTTGTCAATAGAGACAAAACTACGACTTTTAACTAATTACAGAGGCAAACATTACGTATTTACAGCCGTCGAGGCGTTTAGGGGAAAAAAATCAGCTGAAAAAAATACACGAGAAACTGAATGCACTACAAGTGAAAGAGACGAAAAAACACCTGACATTTTTACCTGTGATAAAAAGTTGAAATTATATTATTCCTGGAACACGTTGTGTGAGATAGATTTTTTTAAAATGGTTATTCATGAAAGTTTTTACATTTGAATTACAGTATACATATGTGTATTTGGTACCTATATGAATACATTTAGTTATATACATATTATTACGTAGTTAAATTTGTAATGTTTTTTGTTGTTGTTTTGTTCATTTGAAAGTCAGGGTTTGATAATCTTGGCTTTCATGGTTTAAGGTGTACTTGTGTCACCTATGCCTTAATGTATTAAATGGTTTAAGTTGTACTTGTGTTACATATGTCTTAATGTATCAGATGGTTTAAGGTATGCTTGTGTAACCTATTTCTTAATGTATCAGATGATTTCAGAGCCAGATGCCTCACGTTAATTAAAAAAAAAGGACAAGCAAAATGAATCGGCGAAGCAACTGTTTACATGTGACATTTATCTCACTGTTTACGTTTTAAATTTCGTATACGCAAATCTCCATTGATTGTCTGATCATAGGAGGGCAAACAGGTCGACCCACGATAACCTGTAGTAATTGGTATCCTGGTTTCTGTCTCTGGTGGACTACAATAACTGTAGTTCACCTTCACTATCCATTGTTACTTGCAGCTTTAGTGTTTCTCCACAAAGTGGACAGCTAAACCTCGACAGATTCCCAACACTGGTAGCTGTTCTCAGTAAAACTAATTAAAAAAAATTATAGCGTAGAGGGAAAACTTAAGGAAAATAATAAGAATAATGTTAGGCATCTCTGAAGACATTATCAGTTGTCATTAACTGTACATTTTATTTTTTCCCAAAAGTTGTAATTATTACATAACTTATGTTTTGCGTTTTTTCTTCATATAAATATCAAAGTTTATTAAGAACAGCAATGATAAGTGACTTTTATTTAACAGCATCAAAACAAGATGTCTCTACATAAACTCAATACAAGAGAAACACATACAGATGGCACCGCGCCCACAACACACACTACATAGTCTAAAGCCAAGTTAATTCCTTCAAAAATTAAGATTATAATCCGTCCATGACGTTAATTCCTTAATATGATTGCCGTCCTCACGAATCTCCTGCCTTCTATTGTCGTTTACACACAGTTAATAGTTGTTAATATGACATTTAAATGTGAATTGTGTTTGGTTAATATCATAGTAATACGTTCCAGACATAAATCAATGACCACGAACAAAGGAACACTTGAACACTGACTTAATCCTTCTGTGAGTCAGCTCTTACAGCCAAGGTGTGAACATTAGGTTTAAGCAAGGGAATATATCCATTTTGATGTACAAGGACAAACACTAGATATACCTAACTCTAGTAACTGTGGTGTTAGTGTCATAGTTTATGGTATTTTAAACTAAGATATGAACTGCTATATAACCAGGTGACTGAGTGTCCAAAGTCAAGGAAACTGGATGAACGTATCAATAGACGGTGTGACGACCCATAACAAGGACATGCAAACACAGTATCTCGCCGTCTATACATGCTGAGGGTTTTAGTTCATCTATGAGAAAGACATTTATGATATATAATTGAAGACTTTGTTCATCATTATTGTGAACACAGTGACCCTGCAGTTACCAAGCATTAGCATGGACTGTCACTAATTTTTTGTGCTGGGAAATAATATTGAGATGTCTCCTGAGGGTGGTGGGGGAGACCAGAGAGATATGACCGTACATACATTACATACATACATACATACATACATACATACATACATACATACATACATACATACATACGCTCTTCTACCTCTAATTTTCCCCCAAAAATATTGAGGGGTTTAACACTATCACTTTGATTTTCACTTTTTATCAGATGATATGATTTATGACAGCAATCGGTAATAATACTGGGAACTCGTAATTATGAGCCGGGACGTGTTCATTAGACCTCGAAGTAATTCTGTACCGGCTCAGTGTTTACCCAAAACACGTTTAAGAGAGATTACACGTATGCGCGCACACACACACACACACACACACACACACACACACACACACAAAATCAGTACTGACACTGTATTTACATACACTCATGAATTATCAAATTAAATAGTGGCATATATATATATTTGTGCGCTCAAAACAAACCACGTATGAGTCATTGATGATGTAGAGTGTGATTACCTGACACCTGTGAGTAAAATGATACTAAATAACAATAGAAAATATATAATGCATTCAGTACCATTATTGTTTTCCCGTGTTGAGGTGAGCCGCAATGTGAGGGTAGAGAGAGAGAGAGAGAGAGAGAGAGAGAGAGAGAGAGAGAGAGGTGTTATCCCGTGTTGAGGTGAGCCGCCGTGTGAGGGTAGAGAGAGAGAGAGAGAAGAGGTGTGTTATCCCGTGTTGAGGTGAGCCGCAGTGTGAGGGTAGAGAGATAGAGAGAGAGAGAAGGACAAGGGGTGTGTTATCCCGTGTTGAGGTGAGCCGCAGTGTGAAGGTAGAGAGGGAGAGATCACAAGTGTGTCATCTCGTTTAATGACTCGCTGACAGATGCGCCAAATTAAAGGTGAGACAGTCTTACAGGTATAGTAATAACTAAGGGCTGGGGACACGCTGTTTTATTGATTACTGTCACGTGAGGTAGTGTTAGAGATACTGTAGACAGACAGACAGACAGACAGACAGGGAGAGAGGTAGATAGGTTGATAAGTAATAGCACTTGTAGAGGAAGAGGCATGGAGACACAATGAGAGTGACGGACAAAGAGAGGGAGGGAGATAGGAAGATACTGTAGGCTGATAGATAACATTTCTTAGAGGGGAAAGACAAAGACAAATTTTTAAGATGGATAAAACTTACTGAATAATAGTGTGTCAGTGTGTGTCCGCAAGTTTGTGTTTTTTCCCTTGACATCTCTAACCTTGGTGAAGTTTCCATACCTGTAGAGGTACTGTCGCTTAACTTCTTGATGGTATCGGAGTGTGTTGCCCGTCGACCACACTGTCACCTGTCCTTGACGAGCACTGGTGGTATTTTTTTAATGAGCTTCTGTGTGGATGTTCGCGTCACCTTGGGTATCACCTTTACACGAAGATTAGACACCCCAGTATATTTCACTTGATAATAATCACCCTAACGCTATCTAATGGGTTGGTTTAGGTTAGGTTAGGGTAGGTTAGGTTAGGTTAGGGTAGGTTAGGTTAGGTTAGGTTAGGTTAGGTTAGGGTAGGTTATGTTAGGTTAGGTTAGCGTTAGGTTAGCTTAGCGTTAGGGTGGTTAATCTTTAGGTGAAATAAGCTTGGGTGTATAAACTTCAGTTGATCCCTAAGAAATATAATGATGAATTAACGAGACATAAGTAAATAACTTAACACAAAATTCGTTATTTAGTTCGCCAGAAACTTACATGTACAGTTTATAGCGAAAATATTTTATAAGTAAATAAATACACTTAAAAATGAAAATGGAAGAGAGAGTTTAAGAACGAAAAGTTATATAATTCTTTTCACTTAAATGATGACGTCGACGAAAAGCGAGAAAATAAACGACGTGACTTAACGTTAAAAGTCGTCCTCATGAGCAACGATAACTATGAGGGACATGGAGGAGGTCGAGGAGTGGTTGCCGCATTACTCAGGGAAACATTTGAGTTTCTGGTGATGATAAATGTGTAAGCGATCACTTTTATGACCTTCCTCTCACGATTATGTGGTTGTGTATCACATCTGACCTGACCTACCTAATCCAACCTAACCTAACCAACACCCCCGATAGGTATAGCGTTAGGATGTTAATAACCAGACACAATAAACTGGGTGGCTAATCTTCATGTGGTCCCATCCTTCAGGTAAAAATTTCACATGACGATTTCCAAATATTTTCATTGCGTACCATCCAATGCCATATTCTTTCATATCTTAATTTTGTCCTTCCAAACAAAAAAAGTTAAAAATAGTTAACCACTTATTCCTTTGTCCCATCCGGTAAAGCAGACATGAGGGAGACAGATTAACAGTCACATAAACCTCAGACTCGGGTATAATTAGCGAAAACTTTACGTGCGACTGTCTATCAGTATTTAGCAAGCGCTATACTTCAGTAGGAGAGGAAAATAATGTGTGGCGCTGTGACGTGTGTGACGAGGAGAGAGAAAAATGGGATATCAGTAGTCACACGACTGAGGTGTTCTGCCTGTGTGTATATCTGGAATAGTTTTAAAATCACCTGAACTATGGTAAATGGAGATAGTGACTTATTTTTCTCACCTGTATCTCTTTACACGTGTGGTAGCAGGTGTACACGTGTGGCAACAGTTGTGTGGTGCTTCACCTTGTATACGTGTGGTAACAGGTGAGTAGTGTTACACCGTTTATCTGTATGACAACAAGTGTTTCATACGTCTTCGTGTACACGCTTGGCAACAGGTGTGTTATGTTTCACTGTATACAGTACACGTGTGACAACAGGTGTATGGTACTTCAACATGTACACGCGTGACAATAGGTGCTTGGTGCTTCACGGTGTACGCGTGTGACAATAGGCGTGTGGTGCTGCACCATGTATTCGTGTGGCTGCACATGAGTAGTGAAGGGTTCCTTTATCCTTTAAATTTTCCAATATGCATCTGTCACTCCGCCTGTCATTAGGCCAATCTGCATATATACGTCGAGGTATTCACTATTTTGTTTTTCTCTTCTTTCTCTATCTCTCTTTCTCTCTCTTTTTTCCTGGTTATCTTTCTCCCGTTTAGCTCTGTCTCTCTGTTGAGTGAGAATACTTTCTAACCTTAAAACCTGCTGGATCTAACACCTGCTGGCCTTAACACCTGCTGGCCTTAACACCTGCTGGCCTTAACACATGCTGGTTTTAACACCTGTTGGCCTTAACACCTGCTGCCCTTAACACATGTTGGTCTTAACACCTGTTGGCCTTAACACCTGACGGCCAATTTAGCTCCCGGGATTAACAGATAGAGCAATGGGTAGTGTTAGTTGTGAACAGATCTGTGCCCTTATGAGGGCCGAGTTAGTGAAGGTCAAGGAAGAAAACTTGAAATTAAAGGAAGTGATTGTGAGGATGAAGGAGGAAGACACGAGACAGGGAGAGAGTGACGAAAACACAGGCCAATGGAGGGTTGTGAGGAGAGGAACGACCAAACTGGTGGTAAAGAAAAACAAAGAAACGAATACAGCTTAGTGTACTGACTTTTTTTAGTCCGTTAGTAGACGAATTGGACGGGAGCATAGTCAAGGACACGGCTGACAAGGAAGGTACGAGACCTTAATTGTTGGTTATTCCCAGATACGGTACCTGGATAGAGCTTTTCGTGTCAAACATAGCGAAGTTATCCTAAAAGTATATCTTGTGCTTGAGAAATTTCACTCGGATTATGCGGTTCAGTTTTGGCCACCTTACTACAGAATGGATACAGAATCCCTAGAAAGGATTCAGAGGAGAATGACAAGACTAATCCCGGGCTTTAGGAACCTTGAGTACAGAAGGAGGTTAAAGCATCTGAATTTGCACTCCTTCGAGAGACGTAGAGTAAGGGCCGATATGATCGAGGTGTATAAATGGAAGTCAGGGTTAAATAAAGGTGATATAACAAAGGTATTCAAACTATCCAACCAGGAGCGAACTCGTAGCAATGGTTTTAAATTAGACAAATTTAGATTTAGGCACGAAATAGGTAAACACTGGTTGGAAATAGAGTAGTGGATGAGTGGAACAAGTTCCCAAACATCATTATTAACTCGAATACGCTGGATAGCTTCAAATGTAGGTTGGCCGAATATATGAGCAATAAGGGTTTATTGTAAACGGGACTGCCCAGTCTGGGCCAATAGGTTCCGCTGCAATTTCCTCCATATTTATTTTATTATGTTCTTAGCACCTCCTGGTCTTAACACCTGTTGGCCTTAATACTTGCTGGCCACAACTCCACCTGGTCTTTACACCTGCTGGCCTTAACATCTGCTGGTCTTAACACCTCCTGGCCTTAACACCTGCTGGCCTTAACACCTGATGACCTTAACACCTGTTGGTTTTAACACCTGGTTACCTTAATACCCGTTGGCCATAACACCTGCTGGTCTTATACCTCCTGGCCTAACACTTCCTGGTCTTAATACTTCCTGGTCTTAACAATTGCTGGCCTTAACACCTGTTGGTCATAATATCTGTTGGCCATAACCCCTGCTGGCTTTAACACCTATTGGCCTAGACACAACAAACTGGTAGTAACCCTAGGTAGGCCTTAAGTACAGTGAAATAGGATTACTTGTTATACAGTAATGATGTCTGGTATGTATATCAGCTTCGTCCTTCTCTACCTTATTCACTACGGTTGTGGTCTGGCTGAGAGACGTTCCTTAGTTGATGACCAAAGGAGATGGAGTTGTTTAGGAGCCTCTTTTCCTGGCGATGGTCTGAATACAGGAGTCTGGGGAGGGGGTTGGCGGTGGTAAGAGGGATTGATTGGGGTTAATAAAGTTCGAGGAGGTTGTTGGGGGTTAAAGGGGTTGGTTGGGGTAAGAGGGATTAATTGTGGCTGGTGGAGGTTAGTGGAGGACTGGAGGGGGTTGTCGTGTTTTTCGGATTTTTCGTCTTGTCGATAAGAAGTTATGTTTTTCTTTTGTCTTTCACTTGGTGTTTTATGGTCTCTGTGTCTCGTCTTCCTGCTGCTGGTTGTTCACTGCCTCTGATTCTCTTTTGTCTCGTGTCGTCTTCCTTTAGTCTCGTGTCTTGTGATTTAACTCTATGAGTACGAGGACTTCATCCCTTCAGTATGGTGACTTAAATCCTTGAGTAAGATGACTTAGCCTCCTTATTCATGAGAAAAGGTCATTTTATTCGATTGGTAAAGACACTGTACTCAAGTCATTGTACTCAAGGGGTTAATGGACACATAATATAGGGTACCTTATGAGGGAAGGCCAAGGTGAGGTATTACTAAATAGCCTTTCAGGGTTAAGGGTGTATTTAGCGAGGCTAGAGGTCTGGTGTGCTGAGTTTGACGTGCCCTAACTTGTATACTTCATAAGGCAATTAAATTTAATACCCCCAGTAAACTGAGGTAGTGTGGCCTCTAACCTCCATCAGTGAACTGGGGGTGTGTGGCCTCTAACCCTTCAAAAGTGAGTTGGGGTAGTGTGACCTCTAACCCTCCATCAGTAAGTTGTGGGAGTGTGGCCTATTAACTCCATCAGTGAGCCGGGGAAGTGTGACCTCTAACCTCCAACGTGATCAATAACGACCTCCTCTTCCACTGGCAGTCTGGGATGATGGAGAGTGAGGTGCTGTAGTCACTCCCTCTTCATAATACATATAGAGAGTCCAGCGCAAGAGAGAGATAGAGAGAGAGAGAGAGCGATAACCCCCCCCCCCACACACACACACGTACTTATGTACGTGTAAATTATCCTCTCCATTTGTTATTCCCACCTTTTGTCATTCCTTCTTTATGCAATAATGTTAATTTTCGTGGAGTGTAAAACATTAAGGCGCAGTTTATGACAATGATAAAAAGATAACCTGAAGATTAAACACTTAAGCTTGGTTCACCTGATCATTAAACACTCCAAAGCTACCTGGGAAGGTTAAGTTAGGTAAAATAAGCCTGGAGGGCTAATCTTATGGTGGTCCCTCATAGATTATAGAGGGTGATTCGGCAAAGAGTACATTAAATTGGAGGATGAAATCCTTGGATAAATCTAAACCACAATGTCTCTTTGGCAAAATGTCATATGCTGCATAGAATCCATGTTACAATACATTTAAAATGTTTTATTAATGTGAGTGAATTTGAAGTGAAACCCCCGTAGGTTTTTGTAATCATATATTCACAGATCTCTGCAGTGTGACCCCTCTTTGTTACAGCCTAAAGGAAATGTTCAAAGTTGCCCCCTTCTGCCTCAATGCAGGCCTGTACACGTCGTACCACTGATTGTCTGAAGCGTTCCAGAATGCCTGGACTATGTTTAATTTGCTCGCACCTGTCACGAACACGTGGGCATATGCAGAATCTGACATTTTACCAGAGAGACATTGTGGTTTAGAAATATCCAAGAATTTCATCCTCCAATTTAATGTACTCTTTGCTGAATCACCCTGTATACAAATTCTTATATCACTTTGCTGTCAATATTTCAAATGATCATCTCTTATCACATACTAAATTACCTTGTGTTTAACATTACAATTTCCTCTGATTTCTTTGATTCATGTTTTGTATGGTCATATAACTCTTTTCTTATCCATTTGAAGAAATGTATTGTACCTGTTACTGTATATCTGACTCGACCACTCTTATTCTCAAACACTATCACTCTCAGATACACTCGCTCTCAGATTTACATTCTCAAACACTCACTTTCACCCATTCTTACTCTCAGACACTCACTTTCAGCACTTTCACTCAGCCACAAGAAGACGCCACAGTCCTGGTGAACTCACAGCCGTAGATCAACAACTCTGGGTGAACCTGGCCAGACGTAATACATCTTTTAGTTTTTCTCAGAAGCTTCGGTCATTTGGTGGCCTTTCACGGCTCTGTCGCCACACTTTCTGAATGTTCTGCTCTATTACTGAGAGACTCGTTTTAAATCACCAATTTTAGTCCATTCACATAAGCCGTCAATCCAATTCTTTTCGTAGACACAGAACAGTTTTTTATTTCTCTTTAGTTCGGTTGCTGCGAGTTCGGTGCCTGCTGACTGTCTCACCGACACGAGGGCAACCCGGTCCGCGCTTCCGCCTTGGGGTTTAATCGCCGGCGCCTTGCGTGAGGCGTGCCCTTAAAAACAAACCTATCACTAGCAAGTCTACGGACTTGGCGCACCCACATTCAACCACAACAAATTGTGCATTGTAGTCAATACATTAAAATCGTTTTTATGTAATTACATAATATTTTTAGTAGTCTTATTATTTAAGAATTTCCTACCACAGTGTTTTTCCTGTGTCATAATATCCATCAGTTTAGATCATCCTGCTTCAAGTATCACGAGTCTTTGGTAAGAGGGTAGACGTCTCGGTGAATGGTTTTAAATAACAACACTTGTCTGATCTCTCCCAACGCTTCTTATTTATTACAAGGGATCTACTGAAGATTAGACACCCCAGCTTATTTCGCCTGACAGTAACCAAACCTAACAATAACTAAACTGTCCTAAACTGGGGTGTGTAGTGTTCATGTGACAATAAAAGAGAGAGAAAGCAAGGCAGGACTTGTCTATAACCTTAGTACCAGTAAGGCCTCGAGGTCATCACAGCCTTATATCCTCCTCAGAATAATTAACTCGGGACTTTCCTCGGCTGCATCAAGGAGGAAAACATATTCTTAAGGGATTAATGATCTCTTCCTCGCAGTCGTTGTGTACTCCCATGTTATCCTCCTCGAGGCCTTGACGTCAGGATACGGTCTCGGTCGCCTCCTTAACTGTGCATTATCGTGTACTATATCTAATCCTCTGTTATTTTATATTATTTGTCAGCTATTTACATCTCCGTGGAAAATGCGTGTTTTTGGTATTTTAATATTCATAGTTGTTTGGGTGTGAGACACTTGTCACCTCACCTGTATTATTACCGATATATAAAAGAAGACAAGTTACGAGGGCTCTATGAAAACAGAAATAAATAGTGGCCATCAACAGCTTTTTTTTTTAATTATATATAAAGTTGCGTAGGTGTTGAGAGCTCGGTATAATACATAGTTAAACTTGTTAGCCTAAAAGAGTACACGGGAGGGAAAGGAGGAAGAATTGTGAAGAACGATTAGTGATAGGAGAGGTAATAAGCGATGAGAAAATATAAGGTGAAATATAGGAGAGGTTGTGAGAGATGAGGAAACGTGTGATAATATGAGTGAGATGAGGTAATTTAGGAGATATGGGAGATGAGGCAATTTAGGAGATATGAGAGATGAAGCAATTTAGGAGTGATTATGAGAGAAATGAGGAAATTTAGGAAATATAATTAGAAATTTAATTATATAAAACTACATAGAAAGGAAGTAAAAAAAGATAAGGTATAATATATAATCGAGGTATAAGTATAAACAGTGATAAACCAGGTGAAGTGAACACAAGATCAAGAGGTTAGTGAACGTGTGGAATATAGACAGAGAGAAGAATAAAGGTAGTGGAGGATGTATTGTTAAAGAGGAAGGACGAGAATAAACGGCCACTGTGTGTGTGTGTGTGTGTGTGTGTGTGTGTGTGTGTGTGTGTGTGTGTGTGTGTGTGAGGTAGGTGATGAAAGAATCTGGAGGTTTAGGTCACGAGGGGGGTGTAGGGGTCATAAGGTAGCATAGAGGTCATGGGGTAGTGTAGAGGTCATGGGTAGTGTAGAGGTCTGGGAAGTGTAGGTCAGTGTAGAGGTCATGGGTAGTGTAGAGGTCATGGGAAGTGTAGAGGTCATAGGGAAGTGTAGAGGTCATGGGGATGTGTAGAGGTCATGGGAAGTGTAGAGGTCATGGCGAAGTGTAGAGGTCATGGGGTAGTGTAGAGAAGTGTAGAGGTCATGGAAGTGTAGAGGTCATGGGGATGTGTAGAGGTCATGGGGAAGTGTAGAGGTCATGGCGAAGTGTAGAGGTCATGGGGTGGTGTAGAGGTCATGGGAAGTGTAGAGGTCATGGGGAAGTGTAGAGGTCATGGGAAGTGTAGAGGTCATAGGGAAGTGTAGAGGTCATGGGGTAGTGCAGAGGTCATGGGGTAGTGTAGAGGTCATGTGGGGTAGTGTAGAGGGGGTAGTGTAGGGTGGGGGGTGTAGAGGTCAGTGTCATAGGGAAGTGTAGAGGTCATGTGGTCATGGGTGCAGAGGTCATGGGGTAGTGTAGAGGTCATGGGTAGTAGAGGTCATGGGCAGGTAGAGGTCATGGGGTAGAGGCTGGGTAGTAGAGGTCATGGGAAGTGTAGAGGTCATGGGGTGTGTAGAGGCTGGGGGGTAGTGTAGAGGTCATGGGGAAGTGTAGAGGTCATAGGGAAGTGTAGAGGTCATAGTAGTGTAGAGGTCATGGGGTAGTGTAGAGGTCATAGGGAAGTGTAGAGGTCATGGGGTAGTGTAGAGGTCATGGGGTAGTGTAGAGGTCATGAAGTAGTGTAGAGGTCATGGGGTAGTGTAGAGGTCATAGGGAAGTGTAGAGGTCATGGGGAAGTGTAGAGGCCATGGGGGAAGTGGAAGAGACAAAGGGAAGAGATAAGGAATAAAACATAAGAACAAAATAAAAAAATTAAGAACAAGGAGGTGATGAATCGCAGTAAATAAACCAGCTGTGTTAATGGGTTCTCGGGTAGTGATGTCATGGTGTCAGCATTGGAGACACCGACTGGCTACTTCTAAAACACACTTGTATTTTTCTATTATCTTTTAAGTGGTAAACGGAGTCAAGCAATAATATTAACAAAAACATATTTATTAAACTGTCACTAATTTTTAACTGTGTAACGTAATAAAGTTTTTAATGATTGGGCGAAATAAAGTTTTCATCTCGTCATGAATAATAAATGTCGTTCTGATTTCTGACCGACACATCCAGAGGACAAACTTAAGAGGAAAACACATCATTCTTTCCTCAGAACAACGCTTTCCTGGTCGAATGCTGATGAATCGCTTCCCTGGCAAAGACATCATCAATATCTCATCTGTCTAAACTATGCAAATTCCAATGGCCCAGTTTCCAGTGCGATTTCCATTTCACTTTGTGGAGAATTTTGATGTAAATGTCTCTCTTGTGTAAGGTTTTCAGTATAAATAAAATATACTTGTAAAAATGTGGGGGGAAATTGCACCTTTACTTCCAAGGGCGAAGAATTTGAATCATGGTGAGGGGGTGTACATGATGTCAAACAGCTGGTGTGTGTGTGTGTGATAAAGAGAGAGAGAGAGAGAGAGATGGTGTACACGGGTCATGGTGAGGGAGTGTGCATGGTGTAAAACAGCTGGTGTGTGCGACAGATGGTGTTCACAAGGAGGCTATATTGGGCGAGAGTTAAGACGTGTGTCTGTGAGCGGCAGTGATTCGTAATAACCCGCGGCCATATCATTTACTCTGTGGGAGGCGGGAGGGAAGGGTAAGTCCGCTGTTATTGTGGAAGTTAAATGAACCTGAGGCATGAAAGGGTACTGGAGGGGGGGGGGTCGTTATGGGGACCTGTACTTGTGTAATGGGGGAGCTACAGTGACCCCGAGTCAGGATGAGGCGCTTAATGAGTAGAGAAGTGAAAGTAGGTCCCTTTGGTATGACAGTCCGTAAAGGATGATATAGATACAGTACCCTGTTCACCAAGCCTTCGGTATGCAGGCAGAATGAGGAAGTTGCAAATTTTATTGGATTGTTGGCATGATAGTAGAGGTCATACTATCTATCACGTTAAAGGGCGAATGCGGTACCAGATTATGTTACCAGTGTAATGATCACCTTACTCTACACCTCCTAGACACTCCACACCTAGTAGCTCACCTGCACATTAGTGTTTGTCAAGGAGTGCACTAGTGTCGACCCACCCACACGTGTCTTGCACATTTACCTCACCAGGACAACTCAGATAAAAGCCAAGATCTCTCCCAGGTGTATTCGACGAAATCATCTTAAAAGACAAAATTTCAAACACTTCTAGATTATCGTTGTTTGGAATTTTACACTCTGCGGCACACGCTGGGGCAGACAAACACTTCAACAGGGATGGAGGTCCGGTTAGATATGACTTCGGTACCCTGCAATAACCCACCAGAATGCGAAGGTATATTACACGGGAGAAAGACCTTCTCTTTCTCCCGTGTAGAGATGAAAGTAAAACGTCCTCAAGATGGAGATGCAGCGGAGGTGGTGGAGATAGTTTATTAAAGAGGAGGAGGAGGGGGAGGAGATGATTTTTAGTGAGTAGAAAAAATACTTTAAGATGGAGGAAGGTAAGGAAATTGGAGGGAGGTTACGGTGGGATGGGGTTTTTGAAGGTGAGTGAAGAATTTACTGAGAGAGGTTTCAGAGGCAGTTTTGTTAAAGACAGGACGAGAGACGTGATGATTCGCATAATCATACAGGTATAGCGGCGGGGTGTAGGAAAAGGAAATTATCATGGAAATGTATGACTAAGCTTATAAATATGGAACGTCTGATGATACACAGTCTGTATACATGTCGTGGGAACTAATAGTTATTTGTGATGTAATTATGTAATACTGACAGAAAATGTGAGAGAGAAATATGGAGATTGGCTTCCTACAGCTTTCTTTAGATTTGTATAGTGACATACTGCAGGTCATGGTGAGGGAAGCCAGCTGCGTCACCTGTACAGCTGGTGAGACACAGTTATGCCACACACCCAGGTAATGAATGAGCGACCTGTTTCAGATAACGTGTAGCGTACATATATTAGCCAAAAAATGGATGTCAGAAATTCACTTTCATTCTCATATAAGTTGACATGAAATGTAGTTGATGGATGGAATGACAGTAACACACTATCGAACAACACAACGCAACACATCCCATCTCCATCACACAACGCAACACATCCCATCTCCATCACACAATACAACACATCCCATTTCTCCGTCACACAATACCAACCTTACCATAGTGATGACTTATAAAACAGGGGATAGATATATGTTTGTTTACTGAAGCAGGCCAGTCGATGATACATATTAGAATTGAATGAAGCGGAAGGTCCATGCATACATGATAAACGTTTCTCTGGCAACGTTGACTCGTAATCTTGGAAACATTTGCATTTTGTTGAGGGGGAAATTCACTATTTTATCCCCCAAGTCTTGGAAAATCACATACCTTCAAATTTATGAGGTTAAATATTTATTAGTGAGTTGATAATTGTGTTTAAAATCAAGATAATGAAAGTTGTTTTTGTTTGTAGGAGGTCTTATACGTTCATGCCAGGAGTGTGGGGGAGTGGAATGAGAGGAGTGAGTGAGAGAGAGGAAATTTGTGGGAAGAGTAGAATGTATGTGGCCAGAGAGAGAGAGAGAGAGAGAGCGGTGATGTGAGAATAGGATTGGTTATTCAAGAATGAGAAGATGAGTATGTGAAAGAAGGCTGTGTATAAGGTAGGGACGAGATGTACAAGACCATAAAGTAACATATGGGTAAAGGAATAAGTGAGTGCATATATAAGTGTGAATAAAGGTGTATGGGAGTAATAATTATAGGCGGGAAGAAGAAGGTGGATAAAGGAGAGGTGTGTAAATTTATATTGAGAGAGAGAGAGTTGCTTGGGGTAGGTGGGTCGTGTTCCCCTGTTTATGTACAGTGTCCGAAAAGTGGTTGAGGAGACAAACTTTTACTGTCTGCTGAATGTAAATGAGAAACACTCGTATTGTCAAATTTGATCAGCTTCTTGTTTCCGACTGACTCAGAAAGTATGTTTTTTGGTTTCAGAGTTGTATCTAATTTTCTTTCTTTGAAAGAAGAGTCAGGTTAGGTAGCTGGCTAGAGCATGAACTCAGCCTACAGTAATATATATATATATATCACACACACACACACACACACACACACACACACACACACTACTACTACTACTACTACTACTTACTTTGCTGTCACTCGGAATCGAGCATGACGATCATCCAGCTATGATATTACGATATGAGTTTTTAAGGATGTCACCTTCGTTGGTGAGCTCTGAGGTGACTAGAAAGGCCGATACGGGACCGGCAGGGTCGTTCACAGATGTTGTGGGGGCGGGGGAGCTACATCTAATGTCGGAGGGGCGGCGGCAGCGTCTTTCCGGTGTAATCGTCTCCCAGATGAGGGGGTCGATTTGACACATTTTCAGGCTTGTCTTAAGACTTTCCTTATACCTTTTCAGTCGTCCGCCTGCGTTATGTTTACTATTCGTTTGGTGACTGCAAAGTAGCTGCTTTGGCAGTCTCCTGTCGTCCATGCGGGTTACACGGCCAATCCAACGTAGTTGCTCATGGATAATGGCAGCCTCGATGCTCCTACAGTTGGTGTCAGCGAGAATACACACGCACACACACAGACACACACACACACACACACACACACACACACACACACACACACACACACACACACACACACACACACACACACACACACACACACACTCACACACGCACACACACAGACACACACACACACACACACACACACACACACACACACACACACACTCACATACTGTATATATACTGTGTTTTGTGGCCAGAAATAAGTGGATTAACTGGAATTTTTTCCTTATAGTTCATAGTCAAAATAAATGAAAATTTTATATAAAAACATTCTGCATTTATAAAGATAAATATGCATAGATTTTCAATTGAAAAATAAGTTTTACTAAACTTTTCAATACTTTTATAACAAGTGGATTTCAGTATACGTGTGCTCGCATGATGACTTCCGGCCGCTCCTCCACGTGCCTTTGAACTAAATTGTCTCTCTTACAACTATTTTTTGCCTTAGTGGATAAATGACCTTAATTTCCCCCCCCCCCCAGGAGGGTCGCCTCTTCGTTTCTACCCCAGGTTAACCTCTCTACACTAGTGCCCCACCTTCAGTAAAACTGATGTTTTACCGAGATAATACCAGCCAGATATCTGTTGTTAGTGGTTTATAATCCCGGCTGCTGTACCTCCCTGTACACCACCCATGTACTGCTGTACCTCCCTGTACTTACACCACCCATGTACTGCTGTACCTCCCTGTACACCACCCATGTACTGCTGTACCTCCCTGTACTTACACCACCCATGTACTGCTGTACCTCCCTGTACTTACACCACCCATGTACTGCTGTACCTCCTTGTACACCACCCATGTACTGTTCTACCTCCCTGTACACCACCCATGTACTCTTGTCATCACTCACGTCTCCCAACGTCGTGTCCTTGCTTACAGTCCTCTTGGTCTGAGTCTCACTTATACAGTGTTTACCCAAAACATTTATCTCGTTCTTGAACATTATTTCCGAAAAACAAACTCTCGTTTTAGTTACATTGAGAAATGCTCCCCAAGATTGGGTTGTTATGTCTATTCCTGCCATCACCTGGTATTTTTGTTACTGCTGTGAATGTATGTTTGTATGTTTGTAGAATATTCGCAATAGTTTAATCTTTTTTCACCTGTCATGTTGTATAAGAAAAGTGCGTGGACTGTAGTTTGTGTTGTGTTGTAGCAAGTTATGGTAAATGTATTGGTAGTCTGTCTGACCACAGTTAAAAGTTGGACCACAAAATAACAATAACATTTTGACAGGTGCAGCAGTTCGTGCACGCACCACCAATTTATGATCACCGTTAGAAAAATTGACTGAAAATTTGGAAATTTTTATACTCGGTTTACGTGGCCGAGGAAATATTGTAATTGTCTGTTTAGCCATGTATTTAAACGTATTGTACGTGCCTAAGCGGACCGGTAGTCTGAATTTGGCTATGAATGGTGAAGTGTTGAAGGCAAACTAAAAACCAAATGTAATGGAATTTCATTTAACTGAAGATACATAATGTCTGTAAATAATAATGATATTTGATAAAAACGACATTTTTCTTCATGACAGTGACACCGATGCTGGTAATTATTTATTATGTTTCTGTATTTTGACTTTAGTATAATAATGAATCATATTTATCAATTGCCTGAGTCTCGGCTATATCACATCATGAGATTATTAATATATATTATTCATATTCTTTTTTTCGTGATCTTGGTAAGTCTTATTTCCTTTCTTCCTCTAATTTAGCATTTCCACACCCACCACACCTCCACAACCTCCACACCTCCACACCCACCATACTTCCACACCCACCACACCTCCATACCCACCACCCTCCAACCATCACACACCCACCCACCCACACCTCCACACCCACCATACCTCCACTCCATACCTCCATACCCACCACATCCACAACCACCACACCTCCACAACCTCCACACCTCCACACCCACCACACCTCCACACCTCCACCTCCACACCCACCATACTTCCCACCCCACCACACACCCACCATTTCCACACCCACCACACCTCCACCTCACCACACCTCCACACCTCCATACCCACCACATCTCCCCACAACCACCACACCCCACACCTCCCACACCTCCACACCCACCATAACCTCCACAACCTCCACACTCCACACCTCCACCCACCACACCTCCACATCCACCAAGCCTCCACACCAACCATATTCCCACCCCACCACAACCCCACACCACCACACCCCACAACCTCCACACCTCCACACACCCACCATACCTCCACACCCACCACACCTCCACACCCACCATACTTCCACACCCACCACACCTCCACACTCCCACCACACCTCCACTACCTCCACACGCACCACATCTCCACACCCACCACACCTCCACACCCTCCATACCCCACACCCACCATAACCTCCCACAACCTCCACACCCTCCACACTCCCACCTCCACACCCACCACACCTCCCACACCACACATCACATCGACCACACCACACTACCACCATACCTCCACACCACCTCCACACCCACACCCACCACACCACCACACCCACCACACTCTACCGACCACAACCACCACCCACACCTACCACACCTCCAACACCCACACCCACACCTCCACACCCTACACCTCTACACCCACCACACCACACACCAACCACCCCTCCACACCCACCACACCACCACCCACCACACACTCCACACCACCCCACACCCACCCACGCCTCGACACCACCACAACCCACACCTCCACACCCACCACACCACAACACACCACACCACCACACCACACCACCACACCTTACCACCACACCACCACTCACCACACCACACAGTCTCTCAGTGATAGTCTCAATAACCAAGTGTTGGCACCGTCTCCCTTCATCATCTCTCAAGATAAACAGCTGTTCCCTTCTCAGCTGTATTCTCTATATATCTCCATACGTCACCATACCTCACCGTTAACATCTCCCCCTCTACCCTCCTACCCCGGCCTCCTGCAGCGTTCCTGTGAGGCCACTTCATCATGTCTCCCGCTTGGTGGGTTTTTGTCCCACTCCCATACACTGATTTAGTTTGAAATGTAGCAGGATTTAGGACACCGTATTGGGACATCTATAGGCAAGAATATAGGCACAGTGAGGGAGTAGTTAGGTGATTATTGTATGTGTTTGTGAGCACCGGAAGAAACAGAGAGATTTCACCCACAACGGATTTTCCTTGAAAGGGATACTGGACGTCATCTACCTTGTTTTAATTATCGCTTTATATTGTCCCTCGAGTTGTGGGGGAAGGAAATTAAACCAATTGAGTGGTAAACCTTCTCCTCTTCTCTCGTCACCACCTTACGGCAAGACCTCATCACATCCTACATTAACTCGATCACATTACCTCTTGTGTCCCCTCTACTCTCCCCTCCTCGACCCCCATTACACACACACACAACCAACACTTTCATTATAATAAATCTACCTCCTGTCCTCACCACTCACTTCCCCCCTTCTCTGGTAAACCTATTTTCCTCCATTTCTACTTTCACCCCTTGTTTTTTTTTTCATTATCTAGTTTTCCTTCCAGCAATTCCTATACTCCCATATAACCCTCACCGAGCGCCATCGAGTCATGTCCCGAAGGTCGCCGTGATGTTGATGGGTTCACCAGCCCGCGTAACCAGTCGTAGCCACGGGGATATTATTCTCCGTTAGATTTAATGGTGAGAGCAAGAAGTGGCAAAACCGCTACCTTCTTGTAGATGAGGGTATGGTGGGTGTTGTGAGGGTATGGTGGGTGTTGTGAGGGTATGGTGGGTGTTGTGAGGGTATGGTGGGTGTTATGAGGGTATGGTGGGTGTTGTGAGGGTATGGTGGGTGTTGTGAGGGGTATGGTGGTGGGTGTGAAGGGTATGGTGGGTGTTGTGAGGGTATGGTGGGTGTTGTGAGGGTATGGTGGGTGTTGTGAGGGTATGGTGGGTGTGAGGGTATGGTGGGTGTTGTGAGGGTATGGTGGGTGTTGTGAGGGTATGGTGGGTGTTGTGAGGGTGTCTCTTGATGAGCTTGGGACCGCAATTTAAAATAAGAAAAGATGCCAGAAGTCTGATCAAACCTGACCAACTAAGTTTATGTTGTGGTGAAGATTGTGTAACTTTGTTCGACTGTTTCTTCAAAGAGGAAAAGCTTTCAAAACTTGGGTTAACTGAAAAAAAATAGAATAAAGTTTAGTGAGTCGAATTTAACGTTACGTGAGTAAGGTGGGTTCAGATAAAATGGATAAGGTGGCGTTAAGGTTTTCTTACCGTTTCCTAGTAGACACAACAACAAAGGTAGACACTCTTTATTCTTCCTATTTTCATGTAAGGAATGTTTTTATTTGTTCTAATTGCGTTAATGCTGTTATATCCTTAGGACAAAGCTACAAAGTATAATGTATCATTTACACGCCGCGAGATTATTGAACCCGGAATGAAATCTAACAGATATTCAGGGCTTCTTCTGTGCTGGTTGTCTACTGATTCCTGTCCTTGTCCACCACCACAGTTAGTGGCTCCCACCAGGGGGGAGGTCTGCTACACGTACTGATGTCAAATACAGATCTTAGTTTTCTGCTGATCTATTTAGTTAGGTACAGTGCGAGTCATTACGTATCCCTGTATTATGGTTGATAATTATGGGGTTTTTTCGACGTATCTGTTGATGGTCTTAATGAATGACGTATTTTAACAAAACATTCAAAATATGTAAATATAATACAGGTATATTCACTGGCCACTGGTGGACCATGAGGGACCACAGGTGTGTAGCTCATAGTGATTCGTAGAACAGTTTCGTCTAATGTTCCTTAATGACAGACTGTGGCCACCAGGTGTTCTAATCTATTTCTTTGCAATATATTGCAGATTGATTAGAATTATAATGCTGTCCGTTAACGTTGCAATGTGACGTAATATTAGAATTAATTGAATTACACCTGGCATGAGTTATCACCTTCAGTCGAAAAACTGTAGTTAAGTGTATGTAAAATTATACAGACTGTTGAAATATGAAGACACTGAAAAGTTATTGTCTTCAGAATCTAAGTTGGATATTAGATAACTTGTCTGAGTGGAAATATGGAACAAATGGCACAGTTGGATCAGACATGAGTCGTGTTATGTCTTGGTCAACTCTGACACAGAATTTGTAAATTCGGAGCTGATCCACTGTACTAAGGCTACTTGTAACAGCCCATTTATAATTGACATGGTCTTTATTTTACGTGCATTTATAAAGGAAGATCTTTCACTTTATGATTGTTATCTGCAGCGAAAAGTGACCACACTTATTGTATCTATATGTAAGTTTTATATAAACTACCTTAGTATTATGTATTAGAAGAAACAGAACAACGGTGTATACATCCACCCTGAGAAGTGAGGGAAAAGAGCATTGTGAAAGACTATCCTGCTATCAACAAAAAGATTATATTACTGCAAAGTGCTGATTCCCAGAGGGCGGTGTGAGGTCGTCCCGGGGATCTGCTCCAAATATCTATGAGGGTTAACACGGAAATATCGATTCGAGAAGTGGCTACGTTCGCTGTAGTCTTGCTATCCAATGATTTTATTTACTATGGAAGTATTCTACAATAGTAGTTCCCGAGGAAAACACTATCATTATCTGTCGAAAAGTTTTTCCTAACTACCAAAAAGTTCATAATACAATGCAAAAATCATAATAATGTAAGTAAACTTTTGTCTCTCCATAGACTGAGAGCCGGACAAGGTTGTCTGTGTATACTACACATTGGAAGAGAATATTTATACATATATCTTTCCATTGAATTTAAATTCACAGGAAACGATGTGATAAAGGTGAAGAAACAGAAAATAAAATGCATTAACTAGAATAAAATCATCATCATGATTCTGACCAATTTCAGTTCAATTTTATTAAATACAGGTAATTGGAGGTCACCAGCGTAACAAAAGATGCAGTCACATGTGTGATGACCATAAGACAAACTGACAAACCTCCGGCTCCTCTAACAGAGGATCGAGATAAACACCATTTAAATTAGGAACAGAGACCTCGCCTTGTTGAATACCAGTACCCGGGGGTGAATGGTGGTGCGGCATGTGATTTTATATCACCATATGCAGGGAATACAGTACTGTATATATAATAAAGTAGTCCCCATGCGGAGCGAATCTGGAAAAAAGATAGAATCAATATAATAAACAGAAAAATAACATACACACACACTACAACTACTACTTTGCTGTCACTCGGAATCGAGTATGACGATCATCCAGCTATGATATAATTATATGAGTTATTAAGGATATCACTTTTATTGGTGAGCTCTGAGGTGATTCGAGAGGCTGATACGGGACCGACAGGGTTGTCCACAGATGTTGAACTTGTGGAGGGGATACATCTAGTGCGAGAGGGGCTGCGGCAGCGTCTTTCCGGTGTTCGCGCTTGTCTGCCTCGGTATGCAGTCGGGCTAACTCGAAAGTAGTGACACCTTTTCGTGTGGTGCTCCTGCAAGCGTTACGGTGTGGAATGATCGTCTTCCAGGGAGTGGGTCGATTTGGCACTTTTCAGATTTGCCTTAAGATTATCCTTTTTCCTTTTCAGTTGCCCGCCAGTGTTGCATTTACAATTCGTCAGGTGACTGTAAAGTAGCTGCTTTGGCAGTCTCCAGTCATCCCTGCATGTACCATATCCAGTCCAACGTAGTTGTTCATGGATAATTTGTAGCCTTGATGCTCCTACAATTGGTGTCAACGAGAATACTGGCATTTGTTCTCTTGTCTTCCCAGCGAACTTGGAGGATAGAACGTAGATTACGTTGGTGAAAGTTTTCAAGTGTTTTAAGGCGCCTCCTGTAGGTGACCCATGTCTCGCTGCCATATATCAGGGTGGGGAGGACCACTGCTCGATATACGTGTAACTTTGTAGATAATTTCAGCTCCCTACACTGAAGACACGGGTACGGAGTCTGCTAAATGCTTGATATGCACATCTGATACGAAGTTGAATCTCTTCATTGATGCCCGCAGTAGTGGACAGGTGAGAGCCGAGATACTGAAACTGAGTAACATTAGAGCGGGTAGTATCGTTAAGCTGGATGGATGTTGGAAGTGTGGGTGAACCAGGAGCAGACTGAAAGAGAATCTGAGTCTTACGTACATTCACCTCAATTCCGAAGTGTAAATATGCATCTACGTAGGTGTTCAGGATCTCCTGTAGGTCGAGTTCAGTATGAGCGACAAGGGTGAGGTCGTCTGTATACTGAAGTTCAGTAATGGAAGCTGCCTGGAGTCGTGGATGGAGAAGAATTCAGACTAGGTGCCGTTGTACAGGACACTGCCGTTCATTCCCTGTTGAAGTTGAAGGCCTTGGTTAGGTTGATGAAAGCCATGTACCTATTATGACGCTTTTCTCTGCACTTTTCCTGGATGTGGCGGGCATTAAAGATAATGTCAGTGGTGCCATGTGACGGTCTGAAGCCACATTGAGATTCTGGGAGGAAGTTTCCGCCACAGGAAGAAGTCTGTTTAGGAGGACTAGGGCGATAATCTTGCTAACTTTGGGCAGCATCAAGATGCTGTGGTAGTTGCCACAGTCTGACCGGTCTCCCATGTTCTTATAAATATTGACGATGGAGGCATCTTTAAGAGCTTGAGGAATTTCCTCCTTTTCCCAAATATTCTCCAGGAGAGAGTGGAGACGGTTGATAAGCAGAGGTCCTCCTGATTTATACACCTCGGCTTGGATTCCATCAGGCCCTGAGGCTTTGTTATTTTTCATCTGTTTGATGGCAGTAGTTACCTCATCTAGGAAAGGGGGATAGCTGAGGTGTGTCAGTTCTTTATGCTGAGGGACCTGCTGGGTAATGAGGACATTCACATTGGTGTTTCAGTTGAGCAGCGAATGGTAGTGCTCTTCCCAGCGTCTTTAATTAGGGAGTTACCGTTGGATGAGCGGAGGGGTCTACAGCATGAGTGAGTGGCCCATAAAATGTTTTAGTGGAATTGAGAAATTCGGGCATGTTGCATTGATCTACAATGTTTTGCATTTCACATGCTTTATTTTTCAACCAGTTGTTCTTTATATTGTGAAGTTCCCGCTGGGCCGTCGCTTTCTTCTTACAGAAGGTATCAGCTTTGATCCGAGACTGAGGGTTGTTCTGCCAATCAGTTAAAGCAGCATGATTATCATCGACGAGTACATTGATTGCCGGGTCATTTTCATCAAACCAGTCCTGGTGTATTCTTTCGATCTGGCCGAGGGTCTCTCTGCAGGTTTTTGTCATGACAGTGTAGAGAATACCCATTCAGCACTGGGATTTGGGTTGTTTGTTGTCGGGTTGTTTATCAACCCCTGTTTGAGCTGCTCTCTGAAGACAAATGCTACCGCTGGATCCTCCAGAAGCTTAGTGATAAAACCTCTTCTGAAGGCTTGCTGCCTTTGCTGTTTTGGGGCAACGTGAAGTGAGAGCTTTGCTCTGCCGAGCCCATCATCAATGTTGCAGTGGTCTGACCCACTCATGGCTTTGGTGTTGAGGACACCTCTGCGGTCTCTTTCTCTGACAATGATGTACTCAATGTGATGCCAGTGTTTGGATCGTGGGTGCTGCCACGAACCCTTGAACTTGTCGGTCTGCCTAAACAAGGTAATGGTGATAGTGAGATTTTGTACAGCACACTTGCTGAGAAGGAGTAGGCCGTTGGGATTACACTTGCCTCGCCCATTTTTCCCTATGATTCCCTGCCATATGTCAGCATCTGTGCCAACTCTGACATTGAAATCACCAAGGAGCACAACCTTATCTTCTCTGGGGATAGAGGTTAGCACTCTGTCAAGGTCGGCTTAAAAGGCCTCCTTGATGTCATCCTCTGCATCCAGTGTTGGGTCGTATGCACTGATGAAAAAGACAAAGTGAGTGATTCAGTGGGACTCTGAGCTTCTTGAGGCGCTCGTTGATCTCAACAAGCATTTCAGATAGCCTGTGTAGGATGCGTGGCGGATGGCAAAGCCAACTCCATAAATGCGGTTTCGCTCCGCAGCAGACTTACCTTTCCAGAAGAAGGTATAGCCAGACCCCCATTCTGTGAGTCGACCCTCGTCTAGGAGCCAGGACTCACTAATGGCTGCTATGTCGATGTTATACCTAGTCAGTTCTATTGCCACAAGGGCGGTTCTTCTTTCAGGTCACACACACACACACACACACACACACACACACACACACACACACATACATACACACATACACACACACACACACACACACACACACACACACACACACACATGGGAGAGAGAGAAAGACTTCTTAAAATAGAGGATCCAGACAGGAATAGACATGGCCGTGTGCGAGGGAGAGAGGAACCTTCTAATCTTATATAACCCAACCCAGTTTGATCTAACCTAACCTAATCCACTGTAACTCATCCTTAACTAACCTTCAGTACAGGACAACAGAAGACTAGGGTGAAAGTCTTAACAACTGCATCGTGAAGACTTGCCTGAGTAGACCATAAGGTAGTCATGAATAATTAATGGCATGGAGGAAATCTTGACACCAACTTTAGCAGTTGGGAGGAAAAAGTTTGTCAGATGTTATCTCCTCGCAGTTCACCTCCAGGAAACTCTTATGGAAATTGTGCACAAACTTCTTTCAACTCATCGTCGCTGAGAGTTTAACAAACATGTTGGCTGATGACGTGAACTGAGGTGATGTGCTGACTGTTACACTCACAACTTGTATTATGATGACGTGAACTGAGGTGATGTGCTGACTGTTACACTCACAACTTGTATTATGATGACGTGAACTGAGGTGATGTGCTGACTGTTACACTCATAACTTGTATCATGATGACGTGAACTGAGGTGATGTGCTGACTGACTGTAACACTCACAACTTGTATCCCACAGTTTGATGGTACCTTTCCCCACTCCCCCTCCCCACCTTCCAGCTAGATAACCTGCATGAACTACTGAATATACTTAGTCCTTATCACCTGTAAAATAAGAACTTCTAAACTCCTGCATAACCTACAAACTATAAATAACATCACGCATACTATGACTCTTTTAACACTGTCTGTGGGGGGGGGGTGGTGAAAGTGCTGTCAGTGACTCCCACCCAATGGTAATACAATAGGGAGAGGAGTTTCATTCCTTAAGTGGGCATTCACTCGATAAACTAAATTATTTGCCATATTCAGAGTCATGAAACTTGTTGCCTTTGACATCCTCAACTCAGATTGTCACTTGCTTGTCTCTAAACACTAATATGTGCGCCTTGCTGAAGGGGGGTGTCAGAATTAAGTTGCTGTGGATCCCCTTTCACATAGGTATCAGTGAACATGTCAGACTTGAAGCCCCAGCTAAACTCGTGTTGAATAATCTAAGTCTGTCACAAAGAAGCCTTAGAACTGTAATCAGGAAAGAACAATATCAGTCGAAAGAAGATCTTGTAGCTGCTCCACTAAAATACCTCTGGCAGTATGCCCCTCAAGCAGATATGAACAAAACTAAATGTAAAGTGTGTGGCCAGACATATGGACACACACTCGAACATTACTGTACGTCGTATACTGTGAGAAAATAGAACGTTTTAGTGACACTGTGTGTGAATTGGCACAGCACTTTAACTCTGATAGCAAGATAGCTGATCTATAAAGATTTTTTTTTATTTATATATTTTTTTTATTTTTTTTTACGGGGATTAGCCCACTCGGGCACGGGTCAATGACCCACACCAGAGCCTGGGGGGCGGCGAAAAAAAAATAATAATGATAATAATAATAATAATAATAATAATAATAAAATCTAATAAAAAATAAAAATAATAAAAGTAAATTACAATAATAAAATATAAAAATACCTCTCCCCCCTAAGAAAAAAGATCACTAGTAACAAACGATGTACAGTACTGTATGTATGTTGTGGCTAAGTCAATTCCAATGTACAGAAGTTAACCAACAATGTACTGGAAATACTCTGTAACATTCACCGCTACAATATCCTGACCTCTGGGGTCTGTAAAACACCCTTTGTGACATCTGCTATGTATTCCTTTTGTGCTACCACTCACAGGATGAGGATGGATGCACAATAAACTAGTAGCTGTTTGGGGAAATTCAAAATGTAATCCCTCCCTCCTACCCACAGTGTGGTGGTAACTCTGCCTCCTTCCCTCCCTCCCAATGTGGTAGTAATTCTTCCTCCCTCCCACAAGTGTGGTAGTAACTCTTCCTCCCTCCCACAGTGTGGTGGTAACTCATCTTCCCTTCCACAGTGTGGTGGTAACTCTCTCCCTCCCTCCCAACCACACTCTTGTGGTGTTGGGGCATTGGCAGCTCCAGGCTATACAAAAGTATGTTATATGAAGATCTGATTGGATGTGATAAAGTATACACATGTTCAATGTATATTAAGTGAACTTACAAACGTATTCTTACCGTGTTTAGGCTATTTTAATTTGTGTTAGACATATTCTTATCGTCCATTTAAAGCTCCCATATAGAGAGACAATACAGGTGTGGATCACAACCTACAACAGTACTAGTGTGGACCACAACCTACAGCAGTACTAGTGTGGATCACAACCTACAACAGTACTAGTGTGGATCACAACCTACAACAGTACTAGTGTGGATCACAACCTTCAACAGTACTAGTGTGGATCACAACCTACAACAGTACTAGTGTGGATCACAACCTACAACAGTACTAGTGTGGGTCACAACCTACAACAGTACTAGTGTGGGTCACAACCTACAACAGTACTAGTGTGGATCACAGCCTACAACAGTACTAGTGTGGTTCACAACCTACAACAGTACTAGTGTGGGTCACAACCTACAACAGTACTAGTGTGGATCACAACCTACAACAGTACTAGTGTGGATCACAACCTACAACAGTACTAGTGTGGATCACAACCTACAACAGTACTAGTGTGGATCACAACCTACAACAATACTAGTGTGGGTCACAACCTACAACAGTACTAGTGTGGGTCACAACCTACAACAGTACTAGTGTGGATCACAACCTACAACAGTACTAGTGTGGATCACAATCTACAACAGTACTAGTGTGGGTCACAACCTACAACAGTACTAGTGTGGGTCACAATCTACAACAGTTCTAGTGTGGATCACAGCCTACAACAGTACTAGTGTGGGTCACAACCTACAACAGTACTAGTGTGGGCCACAACCTACAGCAGTACTAGTGTGGATCACAACCACAACAGCACTAGTAAAAATACAACCTACAACAGTACTAGTGTGGGATCACAACCCACAGCAGTACTAGTGTGGATCACAACCTACAGCAGTACTAGTGTGGGTCACAACCAACAACAGTGTTAGTTTGGGTCACAACCCCACAACAGTACTCGTGTGGGTCACAACTCACAACAGTACTATTAGTGTGATCACAAACCTACAACAGTACTAGTGTGGGTCACAATCTACAACAGTGTTAGTGTGGGTCACAACTCACAGCAGTACCACAGTGTGGGTCACAACCCACAGCAGCATTAGTGTGGACTGGCCAACCTGGCTACAACAGGCACGGTGTGTGGACTGGCAACTCACAAACAGTACTACAGTGGCCCCAACCCCACAGCAGTACTAGTGTGGTTCATAAACCCACAACAGTACTATAGTGTGGATCATAACCCACAGCAGTACTAGTGTGGATCACAACCCACAACAGTACTAGTGGATCACAACCCACAACAGTACTAGTGTGGGTCACAATCTACACACACAACAGTACAAGTGTGGGTCACAACCTACAACACATAGTGTGGGTCACAACCACAACACAACCTACAACAGTACTAGTGTGGTCACACACCACAATATACTTGTGTGTGATCACAACCTACAACAGTACTAGTGTGGGTCACAATCTACAACAACAGTACTAGTGTGGGTCACAACTCACAACAATACTAGTGTAACAAAACTGCCAAACACAACCTTCCACAACAGTACTAGTGTGTCAAGCAATCTACAACAGTACTTGTGTGGACTACAACTTCAAAACAGCATTTGCTAGTGTGGGTCACAATCTACAACAGCACTAGTGTGGGTCACAACCTACAACAGTACTAGTGTGTGGGTCACAATTCACAACAACAGTACTAGTGGGTCACAACCTACAGCAGTACTAGTGTGGATCACAACCTACAACAGTACTTGAAGTGGATCACAACCTACAGCAGTACTAGTGTGGATCACAACTCACAACAGTGTACTAGTGTGGGTCACATTCCACAACAGTACTAGTGTGGGTCACAACCTACAACAGTACTAGTGTGGGTCACAACCACAGCATTACTAGTGTGGGTCACAAACTCCACAACAGTACTAGTCTGGGTCATAACCTACAACAGTACTAGTGTGGGTCACAACCCACAACAGTACTAGTGTGGGTCAATCTACAACAGTACATTTGTGTGGATCACAACCTACAACAGTACTAGTGTGGGTCACAATCTACAACAGTACTAGTGTGGGTCACAACCTACAACAGTACTAGTGTGGGTCACAATCTACAACAGTACTAGTGTGGGTCACAACCTACAACAGTACTAGTGTGGGTCATAACCTACAACAGTACTAGTGTGTATCACAATCTACAACAGTACTAGTGTGGGTCACAACCTACAACAGTACTAGTGTGGGTCACAATGTACAACAGTACTACTGTGGGTCACAATGTACAACAGTACTAGTGTGGGTCACAACCTACAACAGTACTAGTGTGGGTCATAACCTAAAACAGTACTAGTGTGGGTCACAACCCACAACAGTACTAGTGTGGGTCACAACCTACAACTGTATCAGCGACAACTTCGATACTACAACACCTCCCTCTGCCGGAAAGTTTACCAACACGCCAAGATTTGGACCAACTTTACTCACTACTTACGGGTTAATTGGCTCAGATATTCTCATGTCTAGAGATAATTGCTAATTGTACACACTTTTGTCTGGTGAAGGTCAGCATAACGAGCGTTTAGTAATAGTTTGATCACCCACACGGGCTGTTGAACTGACACACACACACACACACACACACACACACACACACACACACACGAATGAACACGCACGCACATATAGTAGATATCTATCATCATCTCACCTGTCTTCTCACCCATCCCTCACTTCACCTACCAGTTGTCATATTTCTTCCTCTCACCTTCAAGTCTCGTTATCCCTCTTAGCACCCACACCACGCGTATTATTATATTCTCTTCACCAATCATCATTTACGTCCTCACAATCTCTCTACATTCTTAAGTTACATGTTTCTCCCCCTTTTACCCTCAGTATTACTATGACTTGAAATAACCATTAACTCGCATTATCCACTTCTTCCTCATTAGGTAAAGTAATTATCCATATTACAGGAATAGAACCGGCACCCTCCTGTGTGTGTGTGTGTTCACGTAAAGTATTTTCTTGCCACAAATAGGTATAATGTCCACTATACCGGAGCGTTATTATGTAATGAAGGCCACAATGCAACACTACTGCTGTGCTTGATGAGGTTAATGTTCCCTTATTATTATTATTATTTCAGTTGTATATGACTGATCACGTATAGGTTATGTGGGTTAAATGTTGAAGTACAGTCTTGCTCTATGTTGTTGAGTCATGTTTGTACACCACCAATTGTCAGCACATTTCTTAGCGATTAATTCAACCGTTGAGTTATATTTATATTCAAGTGGACAACAAAAACTTGATCACGTGAACATTAGCACCCCAACTTATTTCACCCCATGAGTAAACACCCTAACGCTAACCTAACCCCTCCAGGTAGCATTAGGGAGTTTAGTCATCAGGTTAAATAATTAGGGATGTTAATGTTCACGAGATCCTTATAGCTGTACAACACCTCAGTGATTATTTGTACAGGTGGGCAATGTGCAGCATCTCTCGGTTATTGTTGTGGTGTTGTGATGGAGATGTAGAGTTTGGCAGGTATTTACTATATTATGTGACCCATAGTGAATTGATATTTGGCTCTGATTATATTAACACTAAATATACACGTGGTAAAGATGTTGCATTAAGGCCGGTTATTGCTGTAATCTGTGAGCCGTACAGTATTAATATAATGGTTTAACTATTACGAACAAAAAGGAGAATTTTAATGTTTATATAATTGCTGAGAGATTTACGGGTACAATGATAGAAAATTAATTAAGGACGAGAAAATGATAGCATTGATGTTCCAAATTCTCTATCAAACCTTATAGTAAGAGTTGTTCCCATACACACTACACTGTCTGTTAAGCCTAATTTCAAGACACAGTGTGGTCGCCATTACACTCGACTCCTTCTCTTACTCAACTCAGCTCACTTGAATACCTCACCACTAAAAGCTATTATTACAGAATGTACAAAGTGTCTCAGGTCACGTGCCATAGAAATATTAATGTTCTCTCTTTTTTTTCAGGAAGGGTGATGATGACAAATGAACGTAGACTGGATGACAAGAAGGGGACAAGGAGTTACAACTGAACAAAGGAACAAGGTAAGACTGGGTGTTTATAGTTATACTTTTGTTAGGTATAATTGATAGGTTCTTTGTTTCTGAGGAAAGTTAACTGTCACATGTAATGACCAATCAAGCTGCACCTCTAACTGGGAATTTTATCTCGTTCGATAAATGGCGCTAGCAGGAAATAATAAAAAAAAATTACTTGGCAATTAATCTTAATACGGAGTTATCAGTTGGCATTTGACTGTTGTGTAACTGTTACAAATGATGGTTGTTAGCACTTGACTCTTGTGTTAACTGTTGTAACATTAAACATTATATAAAGTGTCTGGAGAAAACATAACGCCTAATATTAGAATTGCTTACGTAGACTCCTGAAGTTGTTAGCGTCTGGTCCTACCATTAAGACATATGAGGCGTAGGAAGATAATATTAGTAAGATAGATACAGAAAATGCAGAGACGAATAACAAGAAAAAATCAAGCAAGGTAATTCTGGATTAATATGAAGGAGTGAAGACTTTAATCTCTGCTGGCACGACCCATTTGTTGCAACTCTAAAGAATCAATTATAATTTGATAGACTGTGGCCAGGATTACGTCCATTGTTGTGAGGATGAATAGATGGCTTCTCTCCTTAAAACTCTCTTGGTGATGTAGGGACTTTCGGAGGTAAACCTGACTTGTTCTGTTTTACTGGTTTATAGAACTGTCTTATGTAAACCTAAGTTCTCCTATCATCAGTGGCTTGATGAGGTTAACCTTTGTTTTATATTGTCTTGGCGATGAGGGAATTGTTTTTGCAAACCCAGGTGGGTCTGTTACAGTCCAGGTCCAAGTTCCGTCTGTTACAGTCTCAGGTAAACCCAAGTTCCGTCTGTTACAGTCTCAGGTAAACCCAAGTTCCGTCTGTTACAGTCTCAGGTAAAACCCAGGTTCCGTCTGTTACAGTCTCAGGTAAACCCAGGTTCCGTCTGTTACAGTCTCAGGTAAACCTAGATTCCGTTTCTCACCTGTGGGACAAATACAATATCAATATAAATACCTATTCAGTAATCCCCGGCTCAGCTCTACAATTTAGAGGAGCAAATTTAAATGCGCTTGCAGCTCCAGGTGTAATTGGAAGTAATATTGGGTGTGAGGATTTAAGGCCAATTTTCCTATCAGATCTGAATAATGGGGGCGTATATAGGCTCGGGGGTGGTTGTGTTGAGGAAAGTTGCAACAAGCGTCATAGTGTACAGTATAAGTTTGGCCATCAGAGACCTAAGAGACTAGCGATACTCCCAGGGTAGGACACACAAGGTTGGCATTATCTCAATTTATTTCTTTGACACTTGACTGGTCACATGTGTTTGTGACTTTATCAGGTGCACATGACTGGTGATGGACGCCACCTGGTGTGTCTGGCCACTGGGTGGTATTAATGGATCATTTACACTAAGTTATATAACAAACAACATGGATGATTGATTGTGAAGTTGATAATGTGTTGACAGTATATGATTTGACCAGCGTTGTGACACTGTGTGTTGTGAACAGTTTGTGGTAGTGTCGTAACACCTCTGGAAACATTCCTTACTCCCACATAGTGTTTTATGAAGGGTAGTGAGATTAATGTAGTGTGTATTTCTGTGTTTTACCTTTCATTTTTTAATGTGAATTAATTCCACCAATATGTTAGGTCGTTATTGCCTCCATACTCCCAATAGGTTGTATATGCAGCATGCTAAGTTATAATTGCTGAAAAGCAAAATAAGTCTGTTCTTACAAGTATGTGAGTAAACGGATATATCAACGACCATCATGAGCAGTGTTACTATAAAGTCGTCACTATGTAGGTTTAATCAACTAAAAGCTTCAAGCAAGTTAGGTTTTCGTGGACATAAACAATATAGTGTGTGGTGGAGGTTGTGTATGGTGTGCCAAGCAGCAGGTGAGGGAGTCAGGCATCACACGACTGTCATCCTTAATGTGGTGTGACACAAGGACTGTTTTACTGTACCTGTAAGGTGACCTGGGTTAAATGTGAGTCAACATTAGTTCCAGTATCTCTTGAGTTCCCACACGTCTTAACTCGACACTGTAATGAGGAGGTGTGTGGTTACAGAGCAAGAGAACCAGCTACTGGGCTTGAACATTGTGCAGAAGATGCTCAGTTTATATCACATTATCCTTGACTATCAGTAAATAGAAATAAAAACCGTTAATTAATATCTGCAGAGCATCATGTATAATTATCGTGTATTAAAGAACATGACACCATTTTACATTAGCATTTCATATTATTAAGTTAGGCAATTATTGAAATCCAAAATGTCTTCACGCAAGTATAGATGAGGGCAGCATCGTGCATGACCTTTCGATCTGGAGGAACCACCTCACCGTCACTTGAGATACATTATTCATCTGAGATATAATGGTGTGTACTGATAATAATCTTAAGTCATTATTGTTCACACCAGCGACGAATGACTGAATTATCGGTAAGTGGCAACACACCATCGAAAATTATGGACCACATTACCTGTGTTCGTATCCCCGCCAGACTTCACTGCTCACAATGGCTTCCTCTGATGGATATTAGTTTTTACCTTCTATAATTAAAAAATCCTTTTGCAATTTCGAGGTAAGATTTAAAATCCAAACTGTCATAAACATGAAAAGAACACAACATAATTTAAAGTCACAAAACATTAAGGATAAACTTTTCAGTGGGTTTAAGCCCCCTACAAGCACATCGGGACACAGGACGCCATATTCCCCAGTAAACATCTCGTATTTCAGAACACAACACCTGCAAATACTCAGGTGTAAATTCTTCACTTTGTTTATCGCCATTAAGATGAGTTACAACTTATGTTAATCATTATTTATGTGGCGGTGTTATGCTACTTGTATCATTGGTGGTGTGGGTTTAGCAGTAAGATTGTTAAAGAGAAACTAATAACACGGGCAAGGTGTGTGTGTGGGGTGTAAGGTTGATATTGTTCGCTGACGTTGTACCACCATACTAATGCACTGCAGTCATGGTTCACTACCACCCTACCACCATACCACATAATTAATTCTCACCTCATACACATACAATTTACCTGTTCACAGCGTTCAGGTGAATATGTCTCCTTGCTACACACACACACACACACACACACGACAGTACCTCAATCCCCCAAACATGAATATTCTCCAACGAATTTTTTTTCAACTTATTTTTAAAGCTCATATTTTTTGTACTGTTCAACGCTATGATATTTCTACCTCCCTCACGGCGCCACAATAATCCTGCACCTCCGAAAATCCAATATATCTGGTCGAGAGAACAGGCTGTCGAAACGCTTATTTTTTTATGCAAATTTAAATGGCAGTGCAGGTTTTGTGTGATGGTTTTGCCCGAGGAATCCTTTATTACGTGTGTCTTTGATATATGTTCTCTCGAAAGCGGGTATAAAGGTAACATTTCGTAAAATTTAAATTTACATAGATTCGTGCAATTTATGATTCAGGGAACTCGTTAGTGGGGCAGAGTTTATGCCTTTAGGTTAGGGTAGGTATATTTACGAAGGATTTGTTAGGTTAGGATAGCTCGTGTTAAGTGAGCTTGGGTTAGGTTAGTTTAGTTTAAGATTAGATTTGATATGGTTAGAGTAAGTTTTTTTAGGATATGTTATATTTCATTATGTTATGTTAGGTAGGGTTAGGTAATGTTATTTTAGGATAGGTTTAGTTGGGTTAGGTCGGGTTAGATTAGGTTAGATTGGGTTAGGTCGGGTTAGGTTAGATTGGCTTTAGGTTAGGTTAAATTAGGTTAGGTCGGGTTAGTTTTCCACTTTATATATTTTCTCATCTCTTCTTTTCTTTGTCTTTCTTCTCTTACCTTCTTTACTATCACCTCTGTCTTGATCCCTCCAAACGTCCACCTCCCATTACTCGCGTCTCTCATTTACCATTATCTAGTTTCATACTTATTCTTGTTTTATGACTCTCTCTCTCTCTCACACACATCGTTTGGGGTACCTACGGGTCCGTCAGAATTACATAAAAAGCTATGGATGTGGAGCAGCAATAGCAACAGCACAATTCAAAAACAAAAACAATGTAACAACATCAACAAAAGCGCAATACTATATAACAACAAAATCACTATATGACAACAGCAACAAAAACACACTATAACAACAAAAACACAATATAGTAAAAACAAAAGTACACTTTAACAACAACAACAACAAAAACAGCGATACAAAACGACAAAAGACCCCCCCCCCCCTTTCCCTATTGGACTCTGAGGCAAGTCTGCCACTCCCCGACGTAAACGACAAGATTTTTACGTAAATGTTTTCGGAACTTCTTTGAATGTTTGCTCGTTAACTTTATTGCAAATAGAAAGTGTTAGTGTTGTTTTTTCTCGAGTGTGTTGCCATCTCGCAGTTGGAAAATATTGTGTACACGGGTAACGGAGAGAAAGTCTATTAAAATTCTATGTTTGCAATAGTTTGTTGCTCTGTTTATAGGGATGATAGGGAGAGAATATATTACTTGGTGTTGCTTCTGTAGAAAGAAAATAAATTATATATATATATTTTTCCAGTGTATGTGTGACTAATTTATTTGCATACATGCGTCATTGGGCACAACAGGAAGCTGTGATTTTTTCTCTTTTCATTTCATATAGCCATAATATAGTGACGTCATTAGCCGGGCAGCAGCACTGTTTGCTTCATTATATAATGTTATTTCATCAAGTGCATCAATTAGTTGACCTGTCATGAGGCATCAGTGTGGAGCTCACATACGGTATTTTATCATCGAAAGTCGCAAACAAATATTTATTGTTCACTGACACGTCGCTGGAGAGCAAAAAAAGAAGTTTTAATTGGAACAAAAACAACAGCCTCGACTGTCTAAAGTTAAAGCTCCTAACCTTGATGGGATATCGATCATAGAGAAACAATAAGTAAACCTGTAGGCTGATATCTAACAAGTGAATGAGTTAAACATAGAGTATACTCGTATAACACGTGACTAAATTATGTTAGAGGGGTCAATGTTCCGGTGAAATAAGCTGGAGTATCTAACCTTTATGTGATCTCAGAAAATATACAATATTTTAAAGCTACTGTGATCTCTAAAGACGTTGATAACACACACCAGGGTCACTCGTCTCTTTACAATACAGAGTTGGTCGTACTCCCGGCAGCGTCGCGCGAGTGAGGGAAGGAAATTGAGTCCTTGGTGGCAACTAACCAGGAGTGTAGTGATGAAGTTGTTGTGTAAACAGCCCGGTGGTGTGGGAGACTTTTAATTCCTGTCAAACAGGAGAGACTTACATAGAGCTGCCTAACGCAGCTTGTAAAGAAGAATGTATAGATGGGAAAAAATAAATATGTTAAGTATTAATAGAGGCATTTAGTCATTTGTTGTTTGTTCGTCTTCCTTATCTGTTGTATTTTTCAGTAAGTGTGTAAGATGACCACAAAGTCATTCCGTAACACGAGATAACTGAGTGAGGTATGAATGGCGGCCCAACAAAGGCCCTTTCTGCACTCTGATAGATATGTGGTGAACTATTGACAGCTAAAGCCAACAGTCCCCGACGTCGATGACTGACTTAGTTCTGACTGATTTTAAACGTGTAAGAAACAGAAGTAACAGCAATATGTATGTGTGTGTACATATGTATTTATTTATTTATTTATTATTTTGACTAATGAAAAAAAAGACGGATTGACTTCTAATAAACCTTCACGTATCTTTCCTTGATAGAATCAACACAATGTGGTGACGTCAGCTAAATATAGTCACGTCAACACAAAATGAAGACACCTGCTTGGTAACGACAGACACACTATAACCTCATAATGACGACATCATCACACAAAGAAGGCGTAACAATAACACAGTGACGTCACAGTTAAAATTAAGTGACATTGTAGGAGCGTTAATATTCACCAGGGGATGAGTTACCTTCACTCACCTGAAGGGGGAAGACTCAGTGACCCAATGTCAGTCTCATCTTTGGGAATCATTTGCATTTATCTGAAGTAACTCCTTTCGCCTTTCTATAGCGAATTCACACACACACACACACACACACACACACACACACACACACACACACACACACACACACACACACTTTTTGCCCCCCCAGAGGAAGTAAAGGTCCGATAAATGTGCCTATCAATCAGGTCACTCATCTTTCCCTTGCTATCTATCCTCCCTCCTTCTCTCATCTCTTTCATTTGCCCTCCCACACACCCTATCTCCCTCATTTTACCCCAACTTCCTCGTTCTCCCTCTCCCTTCCCCTTCCCCACTCCCCTTTCCCTTCCCCACTCACCTTTCCCACCCATCCCACCGACTCATCCACACCTGTCCTCCCAAACGTAAACAAACAGAAAAAATGACAAAGTTCAACGAAAAATAATATATAAAAGTTTATTAATAACTCTGTTAATATGAAACATTCCGCTCACAAGAGACCAGATGAAAAATTAATAACTCTCAGTTGTTAAGTCTTCTCATTATTTACTTACAATTGTTAAGTGTACTTATGATTCGCCCAACTCTCCGGGTCTTGTGATCACACACACTTACGCCCGTATTATTAAACAACATCTTCCCTTGAAGAGGGTCGTCGCGTTTCAACCCGAGTTTTAAACTAAATTAGTCCTGAGGGACACCGCAGTACTGTACTTCACAGGGTGGTGTGGCGGTAAAATTAACTTATTCCAATATTATAAATTTATTTTATTGGAATTAGTTAATTTTGCCGCTACACCACCCTGTTAAGTACTGTACTGCGGTGTCCCTCGGGACTAATTTAGTTTAAAACTCGGGTTGAAACGCGACGACCCTCTTCAAGGGAAGATGCTGTTTAATAATACGGGCGATAAACTCAACACTGGATAAGACCCAAACTCTCCGTCTTACAAATTCTCGTTTATTGGATCAGGACGTCCAGGAAAAGTCTCCCGGGGACGGTGTGTGTACTGGGCCGGGGAGACGAAAAAACGGTTAATTGCCGTCCACACCTGGGAGCCCAGACTCGTATATTATGCTATTGACCTGTGCGTGTATGTATGTATGTATGTATGTATGTATGTATGTATGTATGTATGTATGTATGTATTTATGTATGTATGTATGAATGTATGTAGTGTTGAGGTGTGTAATTGTTCGTATGTATGTTGTGTATGTAATTTTCTTTGTAACGGAGGTAATGCTATTTTCTCTCACTGTCTCTATAATAAAAGTGACGAGAAATAGGATCATCATTTCACCATCCACTACCAATCTACGTGTTCAGGCCACCGTAAGGCGTTGGGTCAACACCACCGCTTTGCCCTAAGTCACAGTCTATCACTCGTGGTGTCTCTGTCTCAACTCGTTAACCCAGTTAGTGGTGCGTGTGTGTGTGTGTGTGTTCCTCGCTGCTCCACCGCCACTACCAGGGATGGGTTGTGGGGGAAAGGTGTGGGAATAGTAAAAAATTAAGTGAATAGAGACAAAGGGCAAACAGATAGGTAAACAAAAGCAAGAAGAAAGGCGTGATAAATAGAGGTAGACAACTAAACGCGGCAGTGGGAAGTTATTTCGTTCTACCATTAAGAAAACCCAGATCTCGTTGACACCCACTCCTCAGCAGACCATTCCTCGCCACTCACTCAGCCAACCACTCCTCGTCACCCATTCCTCGCCACCCACTCCCCAGCCACCCACTCTTCGTCACCCACTCCTCAGCTACCCACTCCCCAGCCACCCACTCTTCGTCACCCACTCCTCAGTCACCCACTCCTCAGCCGCCCACTCCTCAGCCGCCCATTCATCAGCCACCCACTCCTCAGCCACCCACTCCTCGCTACCCACCATCAATCACACATTCCTCAGCCACCCACTCCTCAGCCGCCCACTCCTCAGCCGCCCATTCATCAGCCACCCACTCCTCAGCCACCCACTCCTCGCTACCCACCATCAACCACCCATTCCTTGCCACACACCATCAACCACCCACTCCTCGACACCCACCATCAACCACCCACTCCTCGTCACCGACCATCAACCACCAACTCCTCGCCACCCATCATTAACCACCCACTCCTCGCCACCCACCATCAGCCAACCTACAGAGCTCGGAGGGAACACATTTAATGCTACGTCCACTTATATTCTTAAACATCACTGGATAAGTCTTTTGACACAGAAGCACCAACGGGTTTGATCAGGTTAGCCCAAGATTGCTACAGAGGGAACTCGGTCCGATTGGTACTGCCTCTTACTTCACTTAACACCGACAGTCTTACACAAGATAAATGTCCTAGTTGGCGGGGAAAGTTGGAAGTTGGTCTTGTTCACACAAAAATGAAACCAGGTAGATGTGAACAGGTGGCTCGATATAGCTACTGTAAAACATTTATGAAATTTGGAAGGCAATACTTCCCCAGCAGGTGACAGGATGGAAATATAAAAATAAAAAATACGAAAAGTAGATTTTTTTTTTTAGCAAACTCCTATTACCAATTTAGAATCAGAAAAGTCATCTCCTGACGCGTACACACACACACACACACACACACCCACACTAACTAATTCCAATATTATAAATTAATTTTATTGGAATTAGTTAATTTTACCGCCACACCACCCCGTTAAGTACTGTACTGCGGTGTCCCTCAGGACTCATTTAGTTTAAAACTCGGGTTGAAACACGACGACCCTCTTCAAGGGAAGATGCTGTTTAATAATACGGGCGATAGTCAGATGTTTCACCAGAAACACTGTAAGTGATGAAGAAGACGATTAAGAATCTTAAGAGTAAGTTAGTGCTTAATTAAGTAGCAGGTATCATTAGCAGCCGTGTTGCAGTAACAAACAGGTGTTGTGTAGCAGATAGTGGTGTAACTTATAATAATGTTGGTTCTATTGAACTTGCAATAAGTAGCTTATGGTAATGAGGTGCAGGTGTGTGTGTGTGTGTGTGTGTGTGTGTGTGTTTGTGTGTGTTAGTGTTACCGTAAGTTTGGACACAGCTGCTGTTAACAGCAGCAGCACGCCTTGCTGCATAACTATCTGGCTACACCACTCACACAGCGTGTTAATACACACAGTCGACAACAACCTTATGAATATTTATAACAAGAAAACTGTCCACTAAAGCTGACTTACCTGCATTAGTAAGAATATACCTGTATAGTGGTTATACCAGCTTACTGGTTATACCACGGTAATGAATATACCACAATAATTATTATACCAGTTTAATACTGGTTATTCCAGGATAGTGGTTATACCTACAGTATTATTATTAAGAATATACCGGTTGAGTGGTTATACCGGGATAGTAATTATATCAGGATTGGTTATTCCTCCAGTGTTGATTATACAGAATATACCAATACATTGGTTATACTAGTATAATGGCTATACTACCAGCGTGGCTATACAGTTCGAGTATAGTGGTTACACCAGGGTAGTGTTTTTACCACTATTGTGATTATACCAGTGTATTGGTTGTATTAGTATATTGGTTATACCAGGGTAATGCTTATACCCGTATAATGACTATACTACTATAATGGTTATACTAGTATAGTGTTTATGCGTATAGTGATCATACTCGTCGGTGGTTATAGCCTGATAGTGGTTATACTTACAGTATTAATAATATACCAGGATAGTGATTACAACTACTGTACACCGTTTTGATTATTTAAATCGTGGCTTGCACAGTACTTACATTTGCCTTATCGAAATACCAGTATACTTGTTGTGTTGTACTGTACCAAGGTAACATGTACAGTCCCACCAAAAAATTAGCACTAGCCATGTGGTCGATGTGATTCGTCCTCATTATAGCTTAATGGATTTATTGTTATATTGAAGTCAATATATATAGGTCTCTAACTGTTGCTGATATGGCGAGCAGGCGTTCCAGATTATGATTATGCACTGGGTATCATATCAACGCATTTCGTTTGGCGTTTCAAATTGTAGCGACTGAAAATCGAACGATACTTTTTGGGGGGACTGTACTGTACAGTCAGCTAAATATGCATCGACCCCACCCTGGCTCTCGTTCTCTGAATTTTACTTGGAGGTGTACTGTACAGGTAATGTGTAACAGTGGAGGTGTACTGTACAGGTAATGTGTAACAGTGGAGGTGTACTGTACAGGTAATATGTGCCAGTGTAGGTGTACTGTACAGGTAATATGTGCCAGTGTAGGTGTACTGTACAGGTAATGTGTAACAGTGGAGGTGTACTGTACAGGTAATGTGCGCCAGTGGGGGTGTACTGTACAGGTAATGTGTGCCAGTGGGGGTGTACTGTACAGGTAATATGTGCCAGTGGAGGTGTACTGTACAGGTAATGTGTGCCAGTGGAGGTGTACTGTACAGGTAATGTGTGCCAGTGGGGGTGTACTGTACAGGTAATGTGTGACAGTGGAGGTGTACTGTACAGGTAATATGTGACAGTGGGGGTGTAGTGTACAGGTTAAGTGTAGCAGCGCATCTTGAGTGTCCACCTTGGTTTTAACACATAGTGAGAGAGGCTTCACGTGTTGTTGTGATGATGACTTCAACCTTATGTGTACGTTAATGACAACATACAACATACAGGGCTGTAACACAAAACAGATTAATACAGCGAAGATGGTACAGTATTTCTCTATGACGTACTGTAAGAGTTATTGTATTACAGTGTGTATTTATCAGTGATCACATGTCTGCTGTAGACGTGTGGTTACCTTTCCTCACACACACACACACACACACACACACACACACACACACACACACACACACACACACACACACACCACACACACACACCACACACACACACACACACCACACACACACACACACACACACACACACACACACACACACACACACACACACACACACACACACACACACACACACACACACACACACACACACACACACACACACACACACACACACACACACACACACACACACACACACACACACACACACACACACACACACACACACACACACACACACACACACACACACACACACCACACACACACACACACCACACACACACACACACACACACCACACACACACACACACACACACACACACACACACACACACACACACACACACACACACACACACACACCACACACACACACACACACACACACACACACACACACACACACACACACACACACACACACACACACACACACACCACACACACACACACACACACACACACACACACACACACCACACACACACACACACACACACACCACACACACACCACACACACCACACACACACCACACACACACACACACCACACACACACACACACACACACACACACACACACACACACACACACACACACACACACACACACACACACACACACACACACACACACACACACACACACACACACACACACACACCACACACACACACACACACACACACACACCACACACACACACACACACACACCACACACACACACACACACACACCACACACACACACACACACACACACACACACACACACACACACACACACACACCACACACACACACACACACACACACACACACACACACACACACACACACACACACACACACACACACACACACACACCACACACACCACACACACACACACACACACCACACACACACACACACACACACACCACACACACACACACACACACACCACACACACACACACACACACACACACACACACACACACACACACACACACACACACACACACACACACACCACACACACACACACACCACACACACACACACACACACACACACACACACACACACACACACACACACACACCACACACACACACACACCACACACACACACACACACACACACCACACACACACACACACACACACACACACACACACACACACACACACACACACACACCACACACACCACACACACACACACACACACACACACACACACACACACACACACACACACACACACACACACACACACACACACACACACACACACCACACACACACACACACACACACACACACACACACACACACACACACACACACACACACACACACACACACACACACACACACACACACACACACACACACACACACACACACACACACTTCTCTTGTCCCTCTAGGTGGGTGTTACCAGCTGTCTGACGAAATGTTTCCTTCTTCCCTCCCTCCCAGTTACATCTACCATTAATTTCAGTGACATTCATCAACTTTTTCCTCATAGTAACATTCGCCAAAATTTTCCTCCCAGTAACATTCACATATATTTTTCGTCCACGAATCATTCATTATAATTTTCGTCTCGGTAAATTCACCATCATTTTTAACTTTACTTATTTATTTTGGTTTTAATATTTCACTTCATTCTGTTTATTTACTTAAGGTTTTCTGATAATCTGTAGATAATTTACTTACTGTCTTTTTAAAGTCCTTTGTCAAGCTGATTCTATTTCTTCTTCTTTGCACTTTAACTTCTCTTCTGTTATTCCCGTAAACTCTCTCTTATTTAATTTTCTCACTTATTTCCACCTCTCGCTGCCTTATCCGGTTTATTTTTTTCTTTTCCTTTGCTTTCCAAAATCTTCCTCCCATTACACTGTTCACCTCACTTGTTTTCTCACTTTTCTTGTACCTACACACTTCTTCTCTCACCTTTGCCTCTCCTTAAACGCCTCCTACATATCCTTCACTACCGTGTAACTCTCACAAGCACTGACTCAGTAGTAAACTCTCTTCCCTCCCTCCTGTGTCTTGTACGTTCCTCGGTGTTTATCATTTTCTCACTTCTATCAAATTTTAGCAACTTTTGTTTTGAACTTCTAGAATTTTTACCAGGCTGGGGTGTCAGTGTCCACCCGGTGTACACGAACATAAGAACATAAGAACATAAGAACATAAGAACATAAGAAAGTGGGATACTGCAGGAGGCCGACTGGCCCATACAGGCAGATCCTTTCACACCCATCCCAGCACTTCCATGTGCCTATCCAACTTCGTCTTGAAGCTCCCTAGCGTCCCCGATCCTACTATAGCACTCGGTAGCCTATTCCACATATCCACAACTCTATTTCCAAACCAGTGCTTGCCTATATCCTTTCTGAATCGGAATTTATCTAATTTAAAGCCATTTGTTCTAGTTATTTCGTTATTACTGAGCTTCAGAACATCTTCCATTTTACCCTTGTTAATCCCACTTACCCACTTGTACACTCCCATCATATCTCCCTCTAACTCTACGCCTCTAATGAATGCAAGCCTAAGCTTTTCAGTCTTTCCTCATATGGAAGGTTTCTAATATTATGGATAATTTTTGTCATTCTTCTTTGTACTCTCTCCAAAGCTGACAGACTCTACACACTGTACCATACACTGTCATCATCGTTTAAGTAGTTTCTGTTCCCCACAAATCTGAGATCCATCTTAGTGACATGTCAACCAACACCCGCCATTACACCCTTCTCTCTTCCTCGGGTGCTATATGTACCTGGCAACCTCACCGTTGTCTTCCTCAGGTGCCATATGTACCCGGCAACCTCACTATTGTCTTCCTCAGGTGCCATATGTACCCGGCAACCTCACTGTTGTCTCCTCAGGTGCCATATGTACCCGGCAACCCTCACTGTTGTCTTCCTCAGGTGCCATATGTACCGGCAACCCTCACTGTTGTCTTCCCCAGGTGCCATATGTACCCGGCAACCCTCACTGTTGTCTTCCTCAGGGTGCCACATGTACCCGGCAACCTCACCGTTGTCTTCCCAGGTGCCATATGTACCGGCAACCCTCACTGTCTTCCTCAGGTGCCACATGTACCCGGCAACCTCACCGTTGTCTTCCCTTGCCACATGTACCCGCAACCTCACTGTTGTCTTCCCCAGGTGCCATATGTATGTACCCGGCAACCCTCACCGTTGTCTTCCTCAGGTGCCATATGTACCCGGCAACCCTCACTGTTGTCTCATGCCATATGTATGTACCTGGCGACCTCACCTCCGCCCTGACACCTATCTCAGTCTGTAGCTTCGCCCTCACCAACACCCCAGATACTTGTCCTCAACACCCCCAGATACTTGTCCTCAACACCCCAGATACTTGTCCTCAACACCCCAGATACTTGTCCCTCAACACCCCATACTTGTCCCTCAACACCCCCAGATACCTGTCCTCAACACCCCCAGATACTTGTCCTCAACACCCCAGATACTTGTCCTCAACACCAGATACTTGTCCTCAACACCCCAGATACTTGTCCTCAACACTTCTGATACTTGTCCTCAACACCCCAGATATTGTCCCTCAACACCCCCAGATACTTGTCCTCAACACCCCCAGATACTTGTCCTCAACACCCCAGATACTTGTCCCTCAACACCCCAGATACTTGTCCCTCAACACCCCAGATACTTGTCCCTCAACACCCCAGATACTTGTCCCTCAACACCCCAGATACTTGTCCCTCAACACCGCCAAATAATTGTCCCTCAACACCCGCAGAGAGAGAGAGAGAGAGAGAGAGAGAGAGAGAGAGAGAGAGAGAGGCAAATTTATTATCAATGAACAAGGAAAATGACATCATTCTTCACCTTGCTCTTTCCGGCTACTCTACTGCAGAAAAAAATAAATACAATAAACTAGTATTGAAAGCCCCCTCGCAGCATTCTTGACCCTTATTTCACAAGTAAATAATAATTGAAATGAACTCGGGTTTTACACATAGCATACAACACTTGTGTTCCCTTTCCTAGGTAGCTCACTTGGCGTATATAAAACCAACACCACAGACTTCATTGAATTGTAATACCAGTACCAGAGTCAAACCCAAACAAACACATTCTTATAAAGAGTTTACCTTAATGTTGATTACACGTTGAAAGTATTACTATTATATATTGGACAAATCCCAGAAAGCAACAACTTTCTTACATTGGCCTTTGTTTAAACTAAAAGTGGTCCCTTGTTTAGAGAAAATTATTAGCATTGAAAAAAACGGGATAAATAAACCACAATACATTGGTATGTTTATGTCGTGTAAAAGTTTTCTCGTTGGTGGAGCGGCCTTTGAGACAGCCGGTGGCAAGTTTTATGTTATTGCTTCCGTAAGGTACTGTTGACTACGAGTTAAAGGGGCAAGAAATCTGACTTAGTGTGTGTGTGTGTGTGTGTGTGTGTGTGTGTGTGTGTGTGTGTGTTCGACTTCTGAGAGTTATAGTTCAAAAAGTTATGTTCCAGGGAATAATAATGCCTTAGTTTGTTTCACGTTAGAATTAGTTTTAGTGGAATATTTTTGTTGTTGTTTAATACGTTTTGATTTTATTCAGGATATTTTTTAAGTAGATTATCAATATTATGGTCAGGTTGATGTATAGTATATTAAATAATGTATGGGCTTAGGTCAAAGACACAATCAAATGAAATGGTCGAGAATGATATAAGAGTTTCATAGAATTATAGTTTGTAACGACCAAATTTACTCATGATATTAATTTAGTCAATACCATTATCAAAAGTTTCGAGACATACAGGTAGAATTACAGAAAAGATTAACATGTATGAAAGCTGGGAATGCTGTACAGATGCCGTAGCTACTTCACTTCTGAGCAGTTGCTTCGAGTATATAAGGGATTCATTCGTCCTATCTTGGAGTACTGCTCTTCTTCTGTCCAACTGTTAGAAAGGGTGGAATCAAAGGCATTTCGTCTTATTAACTCTCCTCCTTTAGTTGATAATCTTTCTTTCCTTTCTCTTCGCCGTAATGTTGCTTCACTCTCTCTCTTTTGCAGGTACTTTAACGGGCAATGTTCGGTGGATCTAGCATCCTGTGTACCGCCGGCAAGGCCGTGGGCTCGTAACACTCGTCTTGCCCGCGGTGCCCACCGTTTCTCTGTGGATGTCGGCCACACTAGAATAACATCCTTCTTTCCTCACACAGCCAAACTGTGGAATGCTCTGCCTTCTTCTGTGTTTCCATGCTCTTACAATCTGTCTCACATAATTTAAAAAAGCTGGTTTTCAGGCATCTTCGTGGTGTAAATTAATATAATCTTTTTCTTTTCTATTTTTAATTTATTTTTACTCCTACTTTTTCGCCCCCCAGGCCCCACTGTGGGTCGATGACCTGTGCCCGGGTGGGCTTTTCCCCATAAAAAAAAAACTTGTAAAAGTCTTATAGGAGTCACTGTGAGTCGTTGTGAGTCACTGTTAGTCCTTGTGAGTTATTATGAGTCACCGTCAGGAAGAATATAGACCTTCTACAGCGTCTGAATGATGTCTTCTTGCACGTCCTGTTAAATATATGCTGTATTACTCCTACCATGACTTATATTGTTAGTGATATTCCTCCTTTGTCACCTTCACCCTCCTTCCTTCCCTTTTTCATACTTTTCTTCCTCCATGAGACTGTTCTTCATTCTCGCCCTCCTCCCTTACACTGTTCTTCCCTGCTTCTCAAATAATTTCCTTCCATTCATCCCTCTTCTCTCACACTCTTCTAACCTCCCTCTTTCTCTCGCACTTCCCTCCCTACCCCCCTCCATCAAATCTCCCCCCCCCACACTCTCCTCCATCGAATCTTTCTTCCCTCCTTCCGTCACACTTTTCTTCCTTCCTTCCTCTATTTCCTTCCTTCCTTCCTTCCTTCCTTCTTCCTTCCTTCCTTCCTTCCTTCCTTCCTCCCTCCTCTTTCCCTCCGTCTCTCCCTCACTTACACTCTCTTTCATCAACTCCTCCTTCCTCCCTCACCCTTTTGGTCTCCCTACCATCGATCTATCTTGCTCGTTACCTGCGGTATTTCTCATTAAATAGCATTTCTTTTTTTTTTTACATCCTGGAAATTACTTTATTTTGTTACAGTTATTACAGGTAAAGGTGTCGTATCCCCCAACAGCCAGGTAGCCAGAGTGTAAGTTGTCGTCTCCAGGAAGTTATAAATAACGTGTGTACTTGGTCGCTGCTAAGTGAGTTTTTCCATTCCAAGTTTTTCACAGAGAAAGTTGAGTGTAAGATATTATCTCCCTCAGTAGAGAGTTAAGAGATAAGTATGATGATAAAAGAAGTAAAATGGTATTGTTTATCATGTCGTTAAGAATCTGCTAAATAGATCAACCATTACCAAGATCGATAATTAAAAATAAACCAGGTGTAGTATTAAATAATCGTATATGTCTTTAAGTACCAGCTATAAACACTAACATCAACAACCTCCATCATCACAATGAATATTTCCTCACAGATACAGTTTGCTTGTAGCTGCTGATGCTATTGTTTACGTCAGCAGGTTTTGGGAGCATCATGTTTGTTAAGACGTTCAAGGCTTCAATATTTACCCCCGTGTCTTGACCTTTAGTTACAGTTCCTCCCCTTCGTCTTAAGCCTCCTACTTCACCTGCTTACCTGTGTGTTTACTAAGACTCACTGACCTAATTACTTTCATGAAATTTTAAAATCTTATTTTCGTGGATTTATTCTTGAGAAAGAGGAAGTAAATCTTTCTTTCTTTCTTTCTTTCTTTCATTCTCTTTTTTGTCTCTCTTTTCTTTGTCTCTATCTGTCTCTATCGTTCTTTGCTTATGTCTCTCTGTCTTTCTTTCTCTCTATTTCTATTATTTTGTCTTTCGTTCTTTCTTTCTCTTAGTCTTTTTTTCCTTTCTTTTTTGTGTATGTTTGTTAATTTGTTTTTTCTTTTTTATTTCTATTTGTATTTCCTTCTGTCGCTCTCTCTCTCTGTATCTCTATGCCTGTCTGTCTGTCTGCCTGTCTGTCTGTCTGTCTGCCTGTCTGTCTGTCTGTCTGTCTGTCTGTCTGTCTGTCTGTCTGTCTGTCTCACTCCAAACTCATTTTTACATCACATTACCAACTCTTGTGTTGCTCCTTCAGTTCATTTACCCAAACACACCCTGGTCTCTCACTCCCTCCCTACCACATCTCCCCTGTGTACTTTAACATTACCATACTCAGGCATACAGTATAGTGTGCCCTCTGTGTATGTTAACATCACCATACACTGTTGGGTATATGGTGTACTTTATACAGAAAGATGAATGCACTATACCCTGCGGGTTTTTTCTGTATGTTTTTCTCTTGACAGAATACCGTCTTGTATACTACATTATTCCAGGCCGCTGTTATCCGTGTGTCTCTACGATCATCTTCCTCCTTCTCTTCCTCCTTTGTCTCCTCACCTTCCTCCTCCTCTTCCTTTTTTGTCTCCTCACCTTCTTCCTTCTCTTCCTTCTTTGTCTCCTCACCTTCCTCTTTCTCCAATTTCTCTTCCTCTTCCTCTATCTCCTCCTCCTCCTCATCCTCCGAAGCGTTTAGTTAATACTGGCTAGGAAGAGGCGTCTCCCCTCCTTTGTGAAAATTGATCTTAAGGGTGAGGGTGTAGGAGGTGAGGGTGTAGGAGGTGAGGGTGTGGGGAGGTGAGGGGTGGGGAGGAGGGGTGAGGGAGTGGGTGTGGGGGGTGAGGGGTGTAGGGGGTGAGGGTGTAGGGAGGTGAGGTGTAGGGAGAGGGGTGTAGGGGAGGTGAGGGGAGGTGTAGGAGGTGAGGGTGGGTAGGAGGTGAGGGTGTAGGGAGAGGGGTGTAGGGGAGGGGAGGGGGTAGGGAAGTGAGGGGTGTAGGGAGGTGAGGGTGGGGAGGTGAGGTGTAGGGAGGTGAGTGAGGGTAGGGAGGTGAGGGGTGGGGAGGAGGAGGGGTGTAGGGAGTGAGGGTGTAGGAGGTGAGGGTGTAGGAGTGAGGTGTAGGAGTGTGAGGGAGGTGAGGGTGTAGGGCAGATGGTGACAGTGTATGAGGTGAGGGTGTAGTGATGATGAGGGTGTGGATGGTGTAGATGTAGGGGTTGAGTGTGTGTGTGTGTGTGTGGGTGTATTGATGGCGAGGGTATAGAACATGTGGCTGTAGGAGGTGAGGGTATAGGTGGTGTAGGTGAAGGTGTATGAGGTTGTGGGTATAGGAGGTGTGGGTGTAAAGGGTGTGGGTGTAAGTGGTGTGGGTATAGGAGGTGTGGGTACAGGTGATGTGGGTGTAGGTGTGGATACAGTGGGTGTGGGTGTAGGCGGTGTGGGTACAGGGGATGTGGGTGTAGGGGTGTGGATACAGGGGGTGTGGGTGTAGGGGTGTGGGTATAGATGTGGGTACAGGGAGTAAGAAGTGAGGGTGGAGTCATTGTTTATGGTGCTCCTAACCCAACCTAACCCAACCTAACCTAACCTAACCTAACCTAACCTAACCTAACCTAACCTAACCTAACCCAACCTAACCTTCTTACACGAGATAATCCTTTGCGCTTATGGTCGTACGCTTTCCATATATTAGTGGAACTTGCTAGGTGATTATTTTAACCATTCCCGTGAGTTTATTCAGATGGAGAAGTTAGTGAGTTATTGGTGGCATAATATACGGGAGAATTATCACTACGAGACTTAGGTTGAAGCACTGACTTGCTTCACGTGAGTTGCATTTTACTCATCTTGGTTCAGTTTCTTCTCAGACTGTAGCCTAAAATGTGTGAGCTGTTCAGGTGGTTATTCATTAGCTTGGGAACTTGGACTTGTGTCGTTATTGTTCAAAGTTTTTTAATGACTGAAACGTGTCGTAATTTTACTTTTCATCTTTCTTGATAACATGTATATTTTGCAATTGATAATTCTCATTTATATTACAGACATACAGGGTATGTTAAAAGCCTGTGTTAGGTCAGTACAGGTGTTTCAATTTAAAATTAAAAAAGAAAGTTTTTTTTTATTTATTGGTTTTCATTATATATTTAATTTTTTCCAATTTTTATCAGATATTGCTATTAAATTATTTGCATCACCTGAATATTAGCCATCCCAGCCTATTTCACCTGATGATTAAAAAATCCTAAAGCTAAGGTATAGTAGGTTAGGTTAGGTTAGGTTAGGTTAGGTTAGCATTAGGATGTGTCCGTCATCACGATAAATCAGTTGGGGTGCCTATCTTTCAGGTGATCCGATTACTTTGTACAATGCTTCTGTACATTGTTATTACTTGATGATGAGTGATCAGGCAGCATCTCGATGCTTGTAAGACACAGTCAGGTATACGAGTGTGTGAGAGATGAGTTCGGTGACAAAACAATATACTCAAGATGCTCTTCCTCATACCCAACCGGTCATGTGCTTATCCGTAACAGTTAGTGGTATTGCTACACACTGTTTGGTAATTATCATTACTTGATCATCGTGTACTCAGACTCCTGCAGTAGTTACGAACGCACAAGCCTTGGATTACAGAGTAAGCTGATGAGTTACTGCGGCACCGGACCTTCCATTAATGGTCACTGCGGCGTTGGTGTCCACGTCACTCAACCAGGGATTAGCTGTGTTGACGGCGGCCACGGAGGCTTGTGAGTTGTTAACTTAGTTCACCCAGGCGCCTTACTGGTTCAACATGCTCCCTGGTGTGCGGGGGAAGGAGCATCTCAAGATAACTAGGGGGAGGGGGCATCTCAAGATAACTAGGGGGGGGCATCTCAAGATAACTAAGGGAGGGGCATCTCAAGATAACTAGGGGGGTCTCAAGATAACTAGGGGAGGGGCATCTCAAGATAACTAGGGTATAAGATAACTAGGGGGAGGGGGCATCAAGTCATCAAGATAACTGGGGGTATCTCAAGTAGGGCATCTCAAGGGGCATCTAACTAGGCTGGGGGTAGAGGGCATCTCAAGTTAACTAGGGGGAGGGGGCATCTCAAGATAATTGGGGGTAAAGGGCATCTCAAGTTAACTAGGGGGAGGGGGAATCTCAAGATAACTGGGGGTAGAGGGCATCTCAAGTTAACTAGGGGGAGGAGGCATCTCAAGATAACTTGGGGTAGAGGGCATCTCAAGTTAACTGGGGGGAGGGGCATCTCAAGATAACTATGGGGAGGGGGGCATCTCAAGTTAACTCGGGGGAGGGGGCATCTCTAGTTAACTGGGGTGAGCTTCTTGAAAAATTAATTGTGTTTTATGAAGTTTGTTTTCTCGAATTCTGTTCTGGAGTTTCTTGTTTCTCAGGGATCATAGTCAGTGACTAAGAGAACTCTACTGTATTCTAATTTATGAGCACACCTTATTATTTTTAAAGTGCCGTACATGTTCAAAAGCGCTTTGTGCTTTTGAAATTATATTTACTCTCACCAAGTGATGTGAATCTCTTGAAGACCTTTTGTTTTGGAACGCATCATCTTCGAGCGAGCAGTGTGTACCTTCAACAACTTGACGTTTCTCAGAGAGAGAATGTCTTCCTCTAGAGGGCACTTTACTTTCAGCAACAAACTACTTATTCCCTAGAGTGAAATGCATTCTTGAGAAAGAATTGTCCTCAAAAAGCGCAATGAAACGCTGCAATGTGAGGTGTTTCATCATGGGTAAGTTGTCCCTTGGTATTAAGGTGTCATTTCCTTAATATTAACCACATAAGACACATGGGCAGCAACTTCTGTATGTCAGGAATATGATATCCCTGACAAGTTGCTCTAGTATAGCTAACGAGACTGGTGCTGTAAACAAAGAAAGTATCCCTACGTAATAGTGCCTTAGCCTCTGCAGCACGATCACTCTTAGTTGCTAAACTTACAGGCGAAAGTTGTTCATGCCAATACCACCACGGGAGGAACACGGGTTAATTGGTAGATTTTAGGAACTTTAACCCTCCTGGTGTTGTGTTTACTGTCTTGATTCACGCCAAGCCTTGCCAAGTACCGCCCCCCCTCCCCTCACACACACTACAATCATTATTTCTTCCATTTTTCTTATTTCACTCTCCTCTTCACCTCATCTTTACTCCTTGTTTATTTTTTGTTTATCTGCAAGACTGACAAAAGAAGCTCACATAAAACCTTCTAGCACATACATGGTTAAATGATACTCTGTCTTAATCATAAACTCAAGGTGGTTGTGTGTGTTTGTGTCTGTGTGCCAAATCGACCCCCTTACCTGGGAGACGATTACTCCACACCGTAACTCTTGGAACAGCACCACACGAGAAGGTGTCAATACTATCGAGTTAGCCTGACTGTGTACCGAGGCAAACAAGCTCCAATGCCGGAAAGATGCTGCCGCCGCCCCTCCCGCACTAGATGTAGCCCTCCACACGTGCAACACCTGTGGACGACCCTGCCGGTTCCGTATCGGCCTCTCGAGTCACCTCAGAGCTCACCACCGAAGGTGACATCCGTAATAACTCGTACCATTGTATTATAGCTGGATGATCGTTATACTCGATTCCGAGTGACAGCAAAGTAGTAGTAGTGTGTGTGTTTACTTGTTACTCTTGGCGTTGTAAAATAAACAAGCAAAATATAATTTCCTTTACTAACAAGTGTTCATGGAGGAACGTCATTATTTCCTCAGCAATACGAGGCCTTAAAACTATCATCTTGTGTCTTTATGAACGTCAAGTCTATTTCAAGGATGACCTATATACAGTGAACCCGGTGGTGATCCCTCAATAGCCTGGTAACTCCTGACGTACTGGAGGTGTAGGTGCTCTTTGTAATACATTCTGTCAAGTGAATAAGTACACCACTGCCTTAACGTTAACATGCATAACTAAAAAGCAAGATAAGGTAATTAGGTAACTACTGAATGTGAAATTTACAACAATAAAAATAATAAAATAATTAATAAAACTTTCATTCTGAGTCATTAAACCTCAGTGTCGTGGTGGTTGGCGGCAGCGTCGATTGATTGGTATGTGTATAGTACATCTGGTGTCGTAACAGTTTAATGGAGGCAGGATTATGAAGGGCTGGTCTCCGACGGTCAGGACTTTACTGTACCTGTAATAACACGAGGTAACTAGCAGTGTTGTTAACTCTTGGAGAATGCGTAGGACCACGTGTTTAGTGTCCACACTAACATGCAATAAAATAATAATGATAATAATTATAAAGATATTATTCATAATTGTAATATAATAATACCCCTAAACACTGAACTATTTGTACCTAAAGTTTCCTGTACACAAGTAACCCCTCACGCCATCCTGCTTCATGGACTTGATATGTAAAAACTCTCCAGGTCACGAAATATTGTAATGGTAGAATGAAGACATGGAGACGAGGACTTGTGCTTGTGTCGCCTTTTGTGGGATTAACGGCGACAGTACGGCGAAGGTAGGATGAGCCCAGGTAGAATGTAATTAGTGGCAGGTAGAGGAAAGATAACTAAGATAGAGAAATGTTTTGTATTGGATATAATAACTATTTTTATTGTAAGTAGGACTAATGAAGTTGGATTAAATTACATTCTATTGTTGTTGTTTTTTCTCTGGCTAATGGTTAGCATTTCTTCTATAGCCATTGAGAACAAAAGTGAATGTGCTTTGATTGCGTCTGTGTTTATGTGTTATTTTCTGCCTTTGTGATAGTTGGTGTGTGTGTGTGTGTGTGTGTGTGTGTGTGTGTGTGTGTGTGTGTGTGTGTGTGTGTGTGTGTGTGTGTGTGTGTGTGTGTGTGTGTGTGTCATTTGACCCTGTTTATAAAGTGATTGTGTCTTTTGGTATATGTGGCAGCAGCAGGTCGGCGCTTCAGAGTATAACTCAACACCTTATTATTATAGTATATGTGGGAAACTTAAATAGAATCTGATATCTCTCTCTCTCTTTCTTTTAGTCCGGGAGACAAATGAGGTATAATCAATATGTCGGGTACAAATGGTTTGAGGTGGTACCCTTCCTGGGCCTCAGAGCCAATTGTAATATTTTGTCAGTGGAACATATGATGGTGGGGGGAGGAGGGGGGGGGTACACCCAAAGTGGTTTTCATCAACGTACACAATTGGGCAGGAACACCATTCGCCAATCAATAGAGGCATTTACAGTATAAAAATTAACCAATTGAGAACGGAATTTCCAGTGCTAAATCCAATTAAAAACTACTCTAATTAATGTTAATTGGCTGTTTAATCATCATTTTGAGTACAGGTGTGAGACCAAAATACAATATAACCAATGGTCACCAGAGTCCCAGCTTAACATTGAAAATTCTAGTGGCAAAGGAACTTAACGTTTTGAAAACCAGGTAATTTAATGGTAATTGTCATCATACTTTTATTTTGTCAAAACTATTAATATTGCCACCAAAGTTCTTGTTTCCTGTTCGTATTTCGTGTCCATGAGTCTAACTAATCATAATCGTGATTCAGTTATTTTAGGTCTAGGTGTCTTTTGAGAACCACAGAACATAGAGTGCTGCCCTCGGCCTTCAGTGGCTGTTCTATGTACTAAACTCCATCTCTTATTGACTGTTGTGTGATGACTCGACCGTTTCTCAAAGGGTTTCAACACCCAGCTATATTGCATTGCTAAGCGAATACTTTAAAAATATATAATTTTAATCGTTTGCGTACTTAAGGATTTAAAACGATTCTCATCTTTCCCACACAAGTCATCAAGTTCATGATTACCAACTCGAGAATAAAGTCTGGTGTAAAAGTTGCCAAAATATCATAAAAGACCAACAGTTAGTTTACAGCCCACATAACCATCTGGAGCACCCCAGTAACCTCTTACCACTTTCTGGCTTCCTACCCATAACCTCTCGAAGCACCCCGTGATAACCTCCCTGAACATCTCGCGATAACCTCCCTAAGTACCTCGCGATAACCTCCCTAGACACCTCACGATAACCTCTGTGTTGGTGTGGTCTCTGTATCGGTGTATTTTACTATGTTATGTTGTCATCTGCTGACCAAGTTGCAGGTTGAGGAGTGCTCACTATAATCTCTCGGTGTTTGAATAGAGGAGAGCGTAGTGTAAGATCCTTGTTGCCAAGTTGAGGGAACAGGGAGATGACAAGTGGGGGTGTTACAGATGTGATTGGTGATGTGCTCCCTGGTGTGTGGTGACCCTGATCTCCCTCACACACCACTCTGGCATGATGATGGAAGTAAGAGGAGCAGGATGGTTGGCGGTCACTCCTCGAATGCTAGATTTACGTCCCTGTTGGCACCTTGTAATGAGTTTGGGAATGACCACCGATCACACTCGAATGTTGATGGGTGTTTTAGTCCGGCCAACACCACCAGGGGGAATGTTAAGGGCCTACAGTGTTTAACTATCATTCTTCGTATGTCCTTTGTAATTATAAGGTCTTAAGAAAACTGTCACCACCGCCGAGTGCTCGTGTGAGGGAGGAGGTAATGTCCTGCACATCACGCCCACCCTCCATGCTGACCTGTACGTCAATATTTTTAGTTGGCAGTTAATTTAAGGTGCGTGTGTGTGTGTGTGTGTGTGTGTGTGTGTGTGTGTGTGTGTGTTTTGTTTGTTTGTTTGTTTTGTTTGTTTGTTTGTTTGTTTGTTAATTTTTACACTCGCTTCAAAAAGTATCTTAAACGATTGTGTGTGAAACAATAAAACATTACGGACGAAGGATTTTGATAACCCTACCGACACAACTGGAGTCGCGGTGTTCATTTTGAAATTCATCGACCCTCGCCTTGAAGATACTTTTTTGGAGCAAGTGGACAACCATCCTTGCCTCCGAGTGATATTACTTCAAAAAATGAACAAAAACATTTTAAAAAAAGTCCAATATCATATGTATATTATCGAGATTCTTAATACTGAATAAATCCATTGCTTAAATAAAAAAATATTCTACAAGGAAGATGTTTTTCAGTCATTCGTAAATAAAAACACTATACAGGGTATATAAATAACTCTTCTAACCTGTTGTAATAATTTCCTAGCTGTTTAACAATAACCAAACGTACAGTTCACCATCTTGTTCCAAACACACTGATTATAATGGTCGGTCATCTAGGTGTTTGTATTGCGTACATGGACATACACAGTGATGGAAGATAGACACAAAGTAATATACTGTACAGGGAAGAATGGTGGGAGAGTGAGGCAGGAAGTTGGTGAAAGGGAGAGTGGTGCAGGGAGAGGGTTAGTGAGCCAGGAGAGAAGGAAAAAGGGAGAGTGAGGCAGGTAGAGAGAGGGAAAGTGAGGCAGGGAGAGGGAGAGTGAATGGAGTAGGGAGGAGAGAGTAAGATAAGGTGAGTAATAAGGAGGGAGAGACAGGGAGAGGGAAAGTGCGTGAATTAGGGAGGAGAGAGTAAGACAGGGAGATAGGAAGATTGAAACAGGGAGAGGGAGAGAGAAGAGTGACAGAAACACCTCACATAATAGTACAAGTTGATCATATTCACCTTGTGCGCTTTTATCACATAGACCGAAGCGAGGTCAAATGAAGGAGACATACGTGGAATATTAGACTATTGTATTGTAATTGATTATTGAAGATCACTTAACTTATTCGTGAAAACTTTACTTCAAGGGACTGTACAATAGGTTATATTACACGTTGATGTTACTTTCACCGTGAAGACATTTTATATATGTATCAGAGACAGAGTTATAGATGTGATGCAAGAAGTATTGTAAATAAATAGATTTGAAATTATTATGTATTGTAGCCTGGGTATTGTTTTTGATGACCCTGTACAATAGCTCTCAGCCTCAGGGAAGAGAATACAAAAGATCTTTCATGAGAAAATTGGGATAATTTTCAGTGAGTGCTGGTGGATATTGCCTCCCAGTATAGCCGGGGACGTTGGAGTGTTTGGCCTGCTCGTCCACCACTTGAGTTGGTTCGCTTTCTGACAGCAACCCTTACAGTTTTTCCCGTGAAAGATTCTGAAACGGGATACAAACATTTTGAATTATTTTCTTTACCTTTTCTTCGTATTTCTCGGAGATTGGATCGCTTTGCCAGTTAACCCATGTATATATAAGTGGTTCCCTTTAACAGTTAACCCATGGTTATATAAGTGGTTCCCTTTAACAGTTAACCCATGGTTATATAAGTGGTTCCCTTTAACAGTTAACCCATGTATATATAAGTGGTTCCCTTTAACAGTTAACCCTTGTATACATAAGTGGTTCCCTTTAACAGTTAACCCTTGAATATATAAGTGGTTCTCTTTAACAGTTAACCCTTGTATTTATAAGTGGTTCCCTTTAACAGTTAACCAATTCATATATAAGTGGTTTGTTTCGGGTATAAAGTGAGATATTCACCGCCCCTGTATGGTTCATTGTGCCTGAGAGGTCCTCATTCATCTCACCCTAACCACATTTTTCTCTCCACACTTCCAGTTAGGAAAAGCTGCCGTGAAACATTTATATTGTGAGAGAGAGAGAGAGAGAGAGAGAGAGAGAGAGAGAGAGAGAGAGAGAGAGAGAGAGAGAGAGAGATTTCAACTACACGAAACTCAACACGACAAAATATAAACCAGACAAGTAATTTATCACCAATTACAATATTAATTAATTACCAATATTTATGCTACTTACAAAATTTGTTCTATAATACTGTATTGTGATGAAATGAAAATAGTCTGGCTGTGATAATAATGGTTTTAGTATTCCTGACAGCCGAGTAATCTAGATAAAATATTATATGCACAAAAAAGTCGTATTGGCAATATTAAATCTGTCTGTTTACTCTCTGCTGTGATTTATATTGGCATTTATTAGTTGTTAAATGAAAGAATCATTTAATAGAAAATTTGTAGCCAATATGGAATTAGGATGTTATTTGCATTACTAAGTTGTATTGAACAAAGGGATTTTTTTTATTTATAAGCTACATTGAAAACAAGTTCTCATTGCCGGTTAATTCATTGTTCATTTGAGCAAAGTTTTCATATGTGTTAGTGCGTCGTACCAGGCCAATATTTTCAGACGCATGACATGGCAGACGTAGAGGCAGACTGATACTGTCAGACTCTGTACCTGGCTGAAACCTGAGCGCTTATACTCAGCTGTGACTGACACTAGGATGGCAGGTAGTTCACCCGGGTCTTCACCGCCTGCCTCCTTCCCTCACCCTTGTGAATTCTCTTCCATCCTCCCTTTATCCTTCCCCTGAACCTTCTTTCCCCCCCTATCACTAGCCTTTATTCATTAATTCACCCTTGTGCCGCTCTACCTCCTTCCATCACCTTCTTTACTCATCCTTCTCCCTACCCCCCCCTCACCCCCCCCTGTCGCTCTTCCTGCCTCCCTCACCTACCTCTTTACCTCCCTCACTTTCCTCACCGTCCTGCCTGCCTCCCTCCCTCCCTCACTACTGCCTCCCTCCCTCACTACTGCCTCCCTCCCTCACCTCCCTCCCTCACTACTACCTCCCTCCCTCAACCTTCCTCCTCCTCACTACTGCCTCCCTCCCTCACTACTGCCTCCCTCCCTCACCTCCCTCCCTCACTACTACCTCCCTCCCTCAACCTTTAAAGTCACGGATAAATGGCAACGATTTACCCATAAATCTCTTCCATATTTATTTAGATAAAGACAAACGGCCGACTCAGTGTGGCCCTATAAGTCTTAACTTGTAGCCATGTTAATATTGATTTGTGGCTGTGTTATAATTCTAACTTGTGGCCATGTTAGTGTTAATTTTTGGCCATATTTTTAACGTGTGGTATTGTTATAAATCTAACTTGTGGCCATGTTAGTGTTAAATTTTGGCCATATTTTTAACGTGTGACATTGTTATAATTCTAACTTGTGGCCATGGTGGATATTGTTTGTATGATACTGGTGGATAGTTATAGGGGAGGTGATGATATTGATAGTGGTTGTAGTGCTGAGTGGTAGTGGTAATTGATGGTGGTATTGGTAGTGGTGTAGGTGTTGGTGTTGAAGATGGTGATAGTGGTAGTGGTAGTAATGGCAGTGGTGGTGATTGTTGTGGTGGTATTGGTGGTAGTGTTTTAGATGATGGTGGTGGTGTTGATGCTGACGGTGTTGGTGGTGGATGCGGTGATGATGATGATGATGATGATGATGATGATGATGATGATGGTAGTGGTAATGGTAGTTGGTGGTAGTGTAACACTTAAGGAACGCAACACTGCAGGCAGGCAACACTGCAGGCGAACAACACTGCAAGCGATCAACACTACAGACGTGTAACACTACAGACGTGCAACACTGCAGGCGTGCAACACTGCAGGCGAGCAATACTATAGGCGAGCAACAGTGCAGGCGAGCAACACTGCAGGCGATCAACACTACAGACGTGTAACACTACAGACGTGCAACACTGCAGGCGAGCAACACTGCAGGCGAGCAATACTATAGGCGAGCAACACTGCAGGCGATCAACACTACAGACGTGTAACACTACAGACGTGCAACACTGCAGACGTGCAACACTACAGGCGAGCAACACTGCAGGCGTGCAACACTGCAGGCGAGCAACACTGCAGGCACGCAATACAACAAGAAACAAATGGGAAATTGGTGGTGGATTGAGGAAACATTTTTGGTGGGTTGAGTCCTTGTGGCAGGAATGTGTGTTACGCGTTTGAACTGAGTCATCAAAGTGCTACACCACAACCTGCCACCCGTTTTCTTCTTCTTTTTCCTCTTTCGCTAAAGTTTTGACTGGGTACGAAAAACTATCATCATTTCCTTCTAAACCTTCTCAGGTGTGTGATGGCCAGCAGGTATGTGTGTGGTGACCAGCAGGTATGTGTGTGGCGACCATCAGGTGTGTGTGTGTGGTGGCCAGCAGGTATGTGTGTCGTGGCCAGCAGATGTGTGAGTGTTGGTGTCCAGCAGGTATGTGTGTGATGGCCAGAAGGTATGTATGTGGTGGCCAGCAGATGTGTGTGTGTGTGTGTTTGTATGTGGAGGCCAGAACATGTGTGTGTGTGTGGTGGCCAGCAGGTATGTGTGTGGTGGCCAGCAGGTATGTGTGTGGTGGCCAGCAGGTATGTGTGTGGTGGCTAGCAGGTCTGTGTGTGGTGGCCAACAGGTATATGTGTGGTGGCCAGCAGGTATGTGTGGTGGCCAAGAGGTATGTGTGTGGTGGCCAGCAAATGTGTGTGTGTGTGTGTGGTGGCCAGTAGGTATGTGTGTGTGTTCCCAACATCCAATATTGGCCATCATCACATAACTTATTGAAAACATCTCAACGACCACGAAGGACCAACCACTGCAGTAACAACACAGGCCACTTACCTTTGTCACCCATCTTTCATCTCGCGCACTACTACAACACTCATCTGTCACCACAAATAATCCTCATTCACAAAGCAGCAATATCCTTTCTTGATGTCCTCGTCTTCTGTCATACTCTTTCACTCTGTATATTTATGGCGACTCGTGTGCTGATGGAAGAGATGAAAGATAGGTTTAGTGTTCGGTATTGCGGTAATTTATGGTACCTGGTTGTTTGTGTTGGCGCTGATCACCTTTGGGATTGTGGTAGGAATGTGTTTCTTTATTCTTAGTAAATTTTTTATCATTTGTGCCCAGTGTGATATCAGATATTGTGTATAGTCTCCCCCCCCCCACACACACACACCACAGGTATAGTGCCCTCCTCCACACACACACACACACACACACACACACACTACAGGTATAGTGTCTCACACCACAGGTAATATCCCACAAACACTCCATAGGTATAGTGCCACATACACACCACAGGTATAGTGCCACACACAAAGGTATAGTGCCATAAACACCAAGGTATAGTGCCATAAACACCAAGTTATAGTGCCACACACATCACAGGTATAGTTTCTAGTACCACATACACATGCTAGGAAAGAAGTAATCAACAGGAGTGACAACAACACCTGAATCTGCTTCTATCATGTTGTCCTTATACAAAGACTAAGATTCCCAGATAGGAGTTCCATTGATTTTTGTATTAGCCATAACATTTCTTCATATTACAGGGTTTTTATAATGCCAAATTCTTGAATATGAAGAAGAGTTGAAGAGTTTAAAAGGCAATACATACGCCAAGTGATGATAAAGACAATATACAGTATATTAAAAAAGTATGCTGAAGGAAGGGTTATAGTGTTGAGTTCTAAGTTAGGTTTTTAATACACATTTTAATGGCGTATTGGTGTGTGTGTGTGTGTGTGTGTGTGTGTGCGCGCTGTTTATAAGGGATCTTGTCACTACTCTCCTTGGGTTATGGCCTGACGGTACTATACCAGCAGTAGAACATTTAAAGTGTTATGTTGAAATTTAATACCATGCATTAACTATAAGGTTATATAATGTGTAGGTTAGGTTAGGTTAGTACATACACTCCCCTAATGCTGTGTCGTTATTCTTGAAGTTGTGGCGTTTTTCTTGATGCTGTGGTGTTATTCTTGATGTTGTGGGGTTATTCTTCATGCTGTGGCGTGGAGTTATTCTTGATGCTGTGGTGTGGCGTTATTCTTGATTCTGTGGCGTTATTCTTGATGATGTGGCGTTATTCTTGATGCTGTGGTGTTATTCTTGATGCTGTGGCGTTATTCTTGATGCTGTGGCGTTATTCTTGATGCTGTGTTCAAGTTTTTATTTATATATTCCAATGTGATCCTGGTCATGGCGTTTTAATATGACAGACACAATACAGCTGCTGCCCCAAGGTGTTGTTGTTAGTGTAGTTGTAGGTGGGGTTGTGGGTGTGGTTATAGTTGAAGGTGTAGGTGTGTACAGAAGCCGAGTTTTAGTGATACAAAGTGACGTGGACGCCTGACGTGTTGACATGAGGAACACACATCTCACCTATGGGTTGTTTACCTGTATACACCTGTCCTCTTATCCTTGTTTAATTTCTTCGTTTCACTCGTTACTGAAATACGGTAATGACAGTCAGAAAATCCAACACACAAAAATAAGTCCAGTTGTCACGGTCAGATAATTACGACTTGGTGACTGGGAGATCGTCTTCCATCTTGAGGCTTTTAGAAATATGAAGGAAACATTTCCTTCATTTAGTCTCTTGCTTTTGGATTCTTTATAAAACTCACTGAAAAGTTTGTTCGTTCAAGCAGAATAAAATGTTTTTCCCAAATAAATACTTTCATGGGAAGGAATTATTATCAGGAAAGTAATATTTTATCACTATTTTGTTGATGTAAGTTGATGCAGTTTCCTCGTAAAACAATTATATATTTTTAAAAGTATAAGCCTTGTGGTGTTTATAAATCAGTTGAACACTTGGGGTGAGACCTGAGGGTACAAGGTGAACCAAGCTTATGACCACAGCGCTTCACAAATATTTTTATGATAAAATGCCTTCGGAAAAAAGAAGATTTCCACATTTTCTTTCTTTTGTCTCACGTTCTGTTCGAGTCCCACATGTACTGTAGAGTGTTTTGCACAGTTCACTTTCTGTTTGTTTGTTTTATGGTTCATGGTGTAGTAACACTACAGATTATCTTGATAAACATTGCTTTATTTAGTGTTAGTATCAACAGTTATATTATCAGTTCTTGACACGCAACACTTGATATTCACAAGAGCAGGTCATGGTTATTGACTCTAGGACCAACAGGGACACTACTATTATTGTGTTCTTCAAGGTTATATGTGATATCTTACAAGACAAATACAACCATCCACCATGTTAATTCAAAATCACGGGTGTAGGAAACAGTGAGTGATTATCTGATGTGATTTATTAGTTATTTCAAAAATTTGGTTTAAATTGTTAGTAATGTTTGTGTGACCTTCAGTAAACCTCTTAAAAACAGAATTATACACAGGGTCATCGAAAAAGATTACCAATTAAAATCTGGGGATTCTTTTTGGATGACCCTGTAATTTTATATATATATATATATAATACATATATATATATATATATATATATATATATATATAATATATATATATATATATATATATTATATATATATATATATATATATATAAAGTACATTAATTACCACAGGTATAATGTATATTTTTTCCTTATATCTGTACCTCACTCGGGTAAATAGGCATTGAGGTCATGTATAACAGAGTCTGGTTTCCATTGTTTTCCTCCACACTTAAATTACATAAAATATTCACTCAGATGTGTTAATTATGTTCTCAGCTTGGGGTCCCGCAGTCAGGTAATTGCCAGGAAAATTAAAAATGAATGACCAAAGATAACACAAGCATTTATTTTTGTGTGTGTGGGAAAAATTCCTTAGATTTTAGTTTTCACTGATAAATATATAGATAGATTGAGCGATAGATTGATAGATAGATACCTTTCCTCTGGAGATCATGTCTTATATATATTTAAAACATTCATAATAAACGCCGCACTCACACACACACACACACACAGAGAGTGACAGGTTTCACCGAGTCATCGAGGGGAAAAATGAGCACAATATTTATAACGGGAGTGATATACCTGGTAAGGCAATTTAAAATATTAAAACAATAAATTGACAAACGTCAAGAGGTATTGGTGTGTGATGAGTAAATTCTCAATATTGATATAAATTCTTACATTGCATTTCTGACAGAGGTAAGGTGTGAGGTGAGTAATATTAAGGTAACTAAGAACAAAATTACCATACTATTCTATATTAACTCCTTAAAAACGACGGATTAACCATTTAAGAACGATGGCTTAACCTTTAAGTACAGTGGTTTAAACCCTTTGATGAAAATACTTAAACTGTTAGCAATTTTAAATGCCAGGAAAAACATATACAAACTTTGGTATCGTCTTTCTTAAAATAAAGATTCTCCTAAACAGTGGATGACTCATTGTAATCATTGTTCTTTCACTTTCCCTTTAAAAAAATTCAGCCTTGAGTCGTTTCCTTGTCGCGGGAGATGGTGTTGTGGTCGAGAACACCCAGGGTACTGCATTCGTGCCCCCTCAGGCAGCAGACAACCCATCTTGCTGTGTCTTCGCTTACCTCTATACTGTAACCTGAAAACTCCAATCCGTAATCACCTGGAGAATAAACCCCCCAGATTATTTCACCTGATGATTAACCATGCTAACGCAAATCGAATCATACCGAACCTAATTGCAACACAGCTTGACATCACTAAGATGATAACCGGATCATTGTAATAACGTGTTAGGTTACGTTAAGTCATTGGTCGATCCGTTGGTAGACGCGAAGAGAGACACTGAAAGCCGAACAAGTACAACTCAAATCTTTTTGTTTTCCTTAAATATTTTATCGAACAATAACGCAGAGTTTTTTCCTCAATAGTGATGTACAGTAGTTACACCTGTGTGTGTGTGTGTGTGTGTGTGTGTGTGTCGCTGCCTTTGTCTCTTTCTCTGTAATAATTTGAGATTGAGTAAGAGTCTTGTTCATGTATCGAGTCCTCCCTCCCTTGTGTCCCCCCCCACACATACTTTACAATGACGTATTTCTTCAGTGTATGTGACTCAAGTTGACGTCCTGGTGTTCATCTTCGTGATAATAAAGTAAATATCATCCACATCATTCACATCCTCTGCATCATCCACACCATCTACATCACCAATATCATCATCATCCACACCGTTTGCATCATTCACATCAAAGAGTTATACTGGAAGCCAACACCAACAGCTTATTTTTAAGATTTCTTTTATTTATCTCATGTGTTTAATTTCCAATCTTCATTCTCCATCTCTCTTCTCTCTAGTCCTGCAGTATTTACCACGCCTCCCCTAGTGTGAGAGCTTGCAATGCCTCCCCTAGTGTGAGTACTTGCCACGCCTTCCCGAGTGTGAGTACTTGCCACGCCTTCCCCTAGTGTGAGAGCTTGCCACGCCTTCCCCTAGTGTGAGAGCTTGCCACGCCTCCCTTGGTGTGAGAGCTTGCCACGCCTTCCCCTAGTGTGAGTACTTGCCACGCCTTCCCCTAGTGTGAGAGCTTGCCTTCCCCTAGTGTGAGAGCTTGCCACGCCTCCCTTGGTGTGAGAGCTTGCCACGCCTCCCCTAGTGTGAGTGCTTGCGCCTTCCCTAGTGTGAGTACTTGCCGCCTCCCCTAGTGTGAGAGCTTGCCTCCCTAGTGTGAGAGCTTGCCACGCCTCCCTTGGTGTGAGCTTGCCACGCCTCCCCTAGTGTGAGTACTTGCCACGCCTTCCCCTAGTGTGAGAGCTTGCCACGCCTCCCCTAGTGTGAGAGCTTGCCACGCCTTCCCCTAGTGTGAGAGCTTGCCACGCCTCCCCTAGTGTGAGAGCTTGCCACGCCTCCCTTGGTGTGAGAGCTTGCAATGCCTCCCCTAGTGTGAGTACTTGCCATGCCTTCCCTAGTGTGAGTACTTGCCACGCCTTCCCCTCGTGTGAGAGCTTGCCACGCCTCCCTTGGTGTGAGAGCTTGCCACGTCTTCCCTAGTGTGAGTACTTGCCACGCCTCCTCTAGTGTGAGTACTTGCCACGCCTTCCCTAGTGCGAGTACTTACCACGCCTCCCCTAGTGCGAGTGCTTGCCACGCCATCCCCTAGTGTGAGAGCTTGCCACGCTTCCCCAGATGTGAGTGCTTGCCACGCCTTCCCTCTCCCAAGGTCTACAGTGTCCAGGAAAATCAATTTTACCTTGTTTCTCCTACCTCTGTGTGCAGGTGTGGTGTGTTAGTGTAGGTGTGGCTGTGTTAGTGTAGGTGTGGCTGTGTTAGTGTAGGTGTGGAAGTGTGTTAGTGCAGATGCGGCTGTGTGTTGGTACAGGTGTGTGTATGTATATATGTATGTATGTATTTCTGGGCATTACGAGTTGTTCATAACAGTGCCAAGGTTAACAGCCATTAAGAATGACACTGACCCACATAATTTTTCGGCGCGGACGATTATTGTATATTTATGTTATTATCCTTTATCTTTTCTTCCCTTTTCACTCTCGTTTTCTCTCTATATTTCTCTTCCATCCCAGATTTACTCTCGGCCCATTAATCTCTTTCCTGTCTTTGTAGTTCTGGTTTATTTCCAGATTATTTTATTTCTTCTCTTTCTCTCCTCTCTGTACTGTTAGTTCTCTTTTATTCTCTCTCCTTTATTTTACTCCTCTTCTTATTTTTTCTTCTCCTTCCGTAAATTTCTACCATTAATATTTTTCCTCTTCTCTTCCATCTTTCTCTTTCTCTTTTTTTTTTTGGTAGTCTCCGTCCATTAATTCTCTTCCTCTCATTCCTTTCTCTTTCTCCGTTATTTTTTTTAAACCTTCTAACATTAATCTATTTCTTCTCGTATTTCTCTTGTTTCTGTGCATTAGTCTCTTTCGTCTCTTATGTCCTTGTTTCTTCTGTTTTTACTCTACGTTCGTTAGTACGTTTTATTTTTGTGTTTTGTTTGTATTCTATTTGTTTTTCTTTTATTGGTAATTTCTTTTTATTGTTGGTCTTTTCTCTGCGCATTATTTTCGTTTCCTTTATATTTACTTTCTTTCTCTCTCAGTCTCCTATTTCTTCATTTCTCTCATTCTCCACTCTCCTCTCTGTTCTCTCCTACCTCTGTTTTCCTTTCATTCGTTCACTGTGTGTCTTAGTCTTTTTTTCTTCTTTATCTCTGTTTGTATTTAGGTTTCTCACTTTTCTGTCATTTGCCGTCGCTTCTTCCTTTTACCTGGTGTACACAAGGCCCCCACTTCAGCCTCCGGCCAGTCAGGAACAAACAGGTGTAAGGCGAGATGGAACTAGTTATACCATTCAATCATCTGCTTTGTGTTATTCTTTGTTATCTTGTGTTAACTTGTACGTTATCCTGTTTCGTCTTACCTGCTTTCATCTTCAATTGCTGCTCTTATTGTATAAAACTGTCGTGCTTGTTATCTTATTCTTGCTTTCATCATAATTTACGCTGTTTAGTACAATGAAATAATAGTGATATCTTGTTGTTGTTTTTTGTTATCATGCCTGTGACCTCTCGTGATCGTTCGTGCTTGTGAGCTGAACTCTGTGCAACAACTGAGTTATGTGAGTTATTTTTTATCAACATTAATTTACCCGTTATCTTCAGGTGCTCTCAGTATGACTTTAATTTATTGTTAATATTATTACGAAATATCTTGTGTGGGATCCCAGAGTGTCATGTGGAACCAGCTGTGTCAGGATGATAATGTGAGGGTCAGCTGTGTCAGGTTGATAATGTGAGGGCCAGCTGTGTCAGGTTGATAATGTGAGGGCCAGCTGTGTCAGGTTGATAATGTGAGGGCCAGCTGTGTCAGGTTGATAATGTGAGGGGCCAGCTGTGTCAGGATGATAATGTGAGGGCCAGCTGTGTCAGGTTGATAATGTGTGGGTCAGCTGTGTCAGGTTGATAATGTGGGGGGCCAGCTGTGTCAGGTCACTGAGAATTGGCTGCGTGGGTTGATAATGTGAAAGTCCAACACTGTCCAGGTTGATAATCCTGAGGGCCAGCTGTGTCAGGTTGATAATGTGAGGGTCAGCTGTGTCCAGGTTGATGGTGTGAGATCCATGTGTCAGGTTGATAATGTGAGGTCAGCTGTGTCAGGTTGATAATGTGAGGGGTCAGCTGTGTCAGGTTGATAATGTGAGGGGTCAGCTGTGTCAGGATGATGTCATAGAGGCTGACTGTGTCAGGTTGATAATGTGAGGGCGCTGTGTCAGATTGATATGTGAGGTCAGCTTCCTGTGAGTTAAAACCATGTAAAGGGTCAGCTGTCCGGATTGATAATGTGAGGGTCAGCTGTGTCCAGGTTGATAATGTGAGGGGTCAGCTGTGTCAGGTTGATAATGAGGAGATCAGCTGTGTCAGGATGATGTCATGAGGGGGCCAAAGAAAAACTGTGGGGTTGATAGCCGAGGCCCAGCTGTGTCAGATTGATAATGTGAGGGCCAGCTGTGTCAGGTTGATGATGTGAGGGCCAGCTGTCAGGTTGATGATGAGGGGTCAACTGTAATGGAGTTGATGATGTGAAGACCAGCTGTGTCAGGTTGATAATGTGGTCAGCTCGTCAGTTTGATGATGTGAGGGGTCCAGCTGTGTCAGGTTGATAATGTGGGGACTGTGGCTGTGTCAGGTTGATAATGTAGGGGCCAGCTGTGTCAGGTTGATGATGTGGTCAACATCAGGTTGATAATGTGGTCAGCTGTGTCAGGTTGATAATGTGGGGACCAGCTGTGTCAGGTTGATATATTGTGAGAGTGCTTCATGTCAGGTTGATAATGTAGTCCAGTAATGGGGTTGATAATGTGGGGATGGCGTGGGGTTGATGTCTTGAGGGCCAGCTATGTGTCCAGGTGATCGTGAGGTCTCAGCTGTGTCCAGGTTGATATTAAGGAATGGCTGTCAGGTTCGATATCTGAGGGATGATGTGAGGCCAGCTGTCCAGGTTGATAATGTGAGAGTCAGCCTGTGTCCAGGTTGATAATGTGAGGGTCAGCTGTGTGGTTGATAATGTATGAGACACATGTATCAGTTTGATAATGTATGAGGGCCAGCTGTGTCAGGATGATGTGAGGGGCCAGCTGTACATTGGGGTTGATAATGTGTGGTCAGCTGTAATGAACTGATAATGTGAGACCAGCTGTGTCAGGTTGATAATGTGAGGTCAGCTGTATCAGTTTGATAATGTGAGGGGTCAGGCTGTGTCGGAGTTGATAATGTGAGGGTCCAGCTGTGTCAGGATGATGATAATGTAGAGGGCCGCTGTGTCAGGATGATGATAATGTGAGGGGCCAGCTGTGTCAGGTTGATAATCTGAGAGATGGCTCACCAGGGTTTGATAAATGAGGGTCAGCTGTGTCAGGTTGATAATGTGAGGGGGTCAGCTGTGTCCAAGGTTTGACCGTACCAGAGGGTTAATGTGTCAGGATGATGTCTGAGGAGCTGTGTCAGGATGATAAATGTGAGGCCATGTGTGGAGTTGATAATGTGAGGGGAGTCCAGCCTGTGTCAGGTTGATAAATGTGAGGGCCAGCTGTGTCCAGGTTGATAATGTGAGGGTCAATATGTCAGGTTGATGATGTGGTCAGCTGTGTCAGGTTGATAATGTAGTCAACTGTGTCAGGTTGTGTGTGAGGATTAAACAAGCGTGAGTTGATAATGTGAAGGGGTCAGCTGTGTCAGGATGATAATGTGAGGGCAGCTTCTTTGTAGTTTGATGTCTTGAGGGCCAGCTGTGTCAGATTGATAATGTGAGGGGTCAGCTGTGTCAGGTTGATAATGTGAGGGGTCCAATGTAATCAAAGGTTTGATAATGTGAGGTCATGTCAGGTTGATAATGTGAGGGTCAATGTGTCAGGTTGATAATGTGAGGGTGGCTGTGTCCAGGATGATAATGTGAGGGCCAGCTGTGTCAGGTTGATAATGGGGAACCTGGCTGTGTCCAGATTGATAATGAGGCCAGCTGTGTCAGGTTGATGATGTGAGGGGCCAACATGATGTGAAGTCCAACTGTGTCAGGTTGATGTTGAGATATTATGTCAGGGTTGATAATGTGAGGGTCAGCTGTGGGTTGATGGTCTTTGAGAATTTCATGAGTTGATGTCAGGGGGACAGCGCTGGCCATTCAGTTGATAATGGCAGGCCCAGCTGTATCCGATTTGAGTAGTCAAGATTCAGCTGTATTGAGTTGATAATGTGAGGTCTAGCTGTGTCAGTTGATGACAGGACCAGCTGTGTCAAGGTTTGATGTGGTCAACTGTGTCAGGTTGATAATGTGAGGGTCAGGCTATTCAGGTTGATAATGTGGGGATAGCTGTGTCAGGTTGATAATGTGAGGCCAGCTGTGTCGGAGTTGATGATGTGAGGTCCAGCTGTGTCAGTTTGATAATGTGGGGGAGCCAGCTGTGTCAGTTGATAATGTGAGACCAGCTGTCCAGGATGATAATGTGAGGGCCAGCTGTGTCAGGTTGATAAATGTGAGGGGCCAGCTGTGTCAGGTTGATAATGTGAGGGTCAGCTGTGTCAGGTTGATAATGTGAGGGGCCAGCTGTGTCAGGATGATAATGTGAGGGCCAGCTGTGTCAGGTTGATAATGTGTGGGTCAGCTGTGTCAGGTTGATAATGTGGGGGGCCAGCTGTGTCAGGTCACTGATGTGAGGGACCAGCTGGGTCAGGTCACTGATGTGAGGTACCAGATAAGTCAGGCCACGACCTGTCGTGTGACAACTGAGTCTCACGATTCAGCGTCCCCCAGAGGAAAAGGCAGAGAAGAATATGAAGAAGGGCAGATAGGAGAAAAGGAAATGAGAAAAAGAGAGACAGGAAGGGGGAGAAGGTAAAAGAGAATGGGTGGCCGAGGGAGGGAGGAGAGGGCAGTCGTAAACACTGATGAAGGTAAAAGAAAGAGTGTACGGTATATACACACGTACAGACAGACACAATTGCATTAATATTAAGGTATCAATCATAACCAGAACAGACTAATCAAGATATTTATTTCCATCAAATTATTTCGAAAGGTTATTTTCGTTAAAGGGAAGATCCAGGTGAACGGGACGAGGCTTGTAGCACCTTGTTTGTTACCATTGCACAAGGTCACTAAGATGACTGAACTCTACTGCGTAATATATGAAATAATACATAGCATGTACTCTCTCCCACATGATATAGAGCATAATACAGATTTCATACATTACTTGAGTACAGTAGCTGTTGGTAGCAACACTTATTGTAGGTACAGCAGCTGGTGGTAGCAACATGATATGGCTCAACTCTGTCGTTGAAAGGAATATGAAATTATCATTATAAAAAAATTTGCCATATGGGGAAACCGAGTAATGATTGTGTGTCTCGTTTGCGTGTGTGTGTGTGTGTTTGCGTTTGTGTGTGTGTGTGTGTGTGTGTGTGTGTGTGTGTGTGTGTGTGTGTGTGTGTGTGTGTGTGTGTGTGTGGGTGGTTTGCGTGTGCATGTGTTTTTTGTGTTCTTGTGTGTGTGTGTATTTGCGTATGTATGTGTTTCCGTGTGAACACGTGTGTGTGTGTGTGTGTGCTAGCGCGCGCGTGTGTGTGTTTGTGTGTGTGTGCGTGTGCTAGCGCGCGCGTGTGCGTGTGGGTGTGTGTGTGGGTCTGTGTGTGTGTGTGTGTGTGGTGGTATTCATGGGATGTAAAAGTCTCTCACAGCCTTGTCGAATAATATTGAATAAATTCATGCACTGTCAAAAATTTAATCAGGCAATTGAATTTCTTCAAATTTATGACTTAATGCCTGCAGATTTTTCGATGACGTTTTAGGGAGGAAATTGGATTTGCACAGTAAATCGTCTACAGTTTTGTGCTGTGGCTTTTTATCGCCTTGTTCTCCTGTTTTATGTCATATTGGTACAAAAAATGTAAATAGAGGATTTACTTGATATCTGATAAAAGAAGTAATATGTATTAGTGATTGTTCTTTATGTTATGTTTGTTGCATTTTTTATTATCTCTTGTTTTATTGTATTTCCTGTTGTAGCACAGGTTTACTGTATTTTTAAATGAGGTTGTCATATCCCTCGAGTTGTGTTAGGTCTTTATGTATCATCTATTGTTCTTTTCTGGTCATATTGTTATTCGTCCCTCTGACAGTGCCTCTGGGTCCGACAGATAGTGTGCATATAGCACACTGAATACTGGGCCTCGGTACACTTCTCATAGCTTTGTCGACTCGGGATGCCTTATGTGGGAACCGTCGTATCGTGGGCAGGAAGCGAGCGTATATCACCTATGCCACGGCACCCGTCTACTGAATTTAGTGTTTTATTATATTCTTCTAGTTTTTCTGAATAATTTTCTTAATAATAATCACTATTGTTTATTGTGAGTTTGAAGGGTATCATCACCTCTCATAGTATTTCTCACAACATAACAACTCACTAAACTGCACTTAAGTTTCATTAATAATGAACAAAATTCAAAGCAGATATTTTAGTTATTATCTGGTTGCCACTTGTGTCTTTCTCTCTGGTATATGACATATTAAACCCGCTAACATTGTGACAGAAAATATAATGACAGATTTACTTCGTGCACCTCGACCAGCAGGAGTGTATGACGACCAGCCAATTCTTGTATGAACATATTCGCTGAAGTAAATTTTCCAAAAGCTAAAAACACAAAACATCGTCAATAACTGGAAAATTGACCACGGTAAAAGACAGGACTTAGCACTATTTTTATAAACATCACTGACTGTCTTTCCTGTAGAAGTACATGCGTCTAACTTTCAATTTGTAAAGTAAATATTTCTTTTAGCCACAAACTCCAGAGAGATTAGAGTGTTCCAACATTGCTCACGGCCTCTCAAGTTCCCCTGACGCGGGAGGTGGAGGTTGTGGTGAGTGTGTGTGTGTGACAGGTGAAACCCCGCGGCTGTGTGGTACGACCACCATGCAGCCTCACACATTGTTGACTGGTACGACCAGCATGCAGTCTCACACACTGTTGACTGGTAGGAACAGTATTCAGCCTCACCACTGTTGACTGGTAGGAATATTATGCAGTTTCACACACTGTTGACTGGCTAGCACAAATTTGAAGCAAATGCATGTTGATACGGTGTGTTGACTGGATGGTTGGGTAGGACATTTTCTAGATTCATAAACTACTGCGAAACATATCCATCCTGATCTGTGTGTGTATGTGTGTGTGTGTGTGTGTGTGTGTGTGTGTGTGTGCACTGCATATATATCTACCAGCGTCAGCAAAGCTTTATCTCGTCAGCCTCGCACGTAGCGGCACCCCTGAAAAACTGCACCACCGCTTAATAATGCCGTGGTAAAAAAAAGCTTGATTAATGGTGCAGCCAAGTGAACCGACATTATATTATCGGGAAAACTGCGGTCTATATGTATGTTTCTCTCATTTTTCATAATACTCCTGTAATAACTGTACGATTTACATATTCACTCGAAAACGTTTCATTATTTATCCGTCATTTGTGCAGGTTTCCAGTTTAATGGAGAAGATTATGTAACATTAGGAGTGAGTGTAATGTTTTATTTTCACGTTGGTGGCAAATATTTCGTGTGTTTAATTTAGATGTTAAAGAGCCAGTGATAAAACGGATGTGTAAGTATTCTCAGTGAAATTGATGTCAGGTGTGTGTGTGTGTGTGTGTGTGTGTGTGTGTGTGTGTGTGTGTGTGTGTGTGTGTGTGTGCTCAAACAGTACTTGTGTTTTAAGAGTAGTCATGATCTTCCTCGGTTTGTTTATTGTGGTGTGAGTTTTCATTATGGCTCGTATAGCTTAGGCCTGTGTTATGGTGTAGCGCGAGTGTATATTATGGCGCTGTTTGGGAAGACGAATGCAAGAAGTGGTAGACTGAGCTTATGGTTGATAAATGTGGATATAAATATGTTACAGGTCTTAATGGTGGTGTCGCTTGTGTTTGTGAAGGTGTTACGTGTGTTATGAAGGTGTTACGTGTGTTATGGAGGTGTTACGTGTGTTATGGAGGTGTTACGTGTGTTATGGAGGTGTTACGTGTGTTATGGTGATGTTATAATAATCGTGTTAAGTGCATGTTATATGGTGTTATTTTTGCTCGTGTTGCCACAAGTACCCACGATAAGGTTTATGTGTTAACAGTGACATTAGTAGTGTATTTAAGGTGATATGTTTCTTCATGGTCGTGTAACAAGTACAACGTGTATATCCTTGATGGTGATACATATCTTACACATGTTGATGATTATTACTCTGTTGACTCTGTTGATGATATTGAACAAAGTGCAGCTGTGTCAGTTTTCTCACTCCACACAGAGGATCATTTTAATCAAAACTGCAGGTAGAAAAATATATACATGCATCTTGCTTGTAATTAAATTCATTAAGGTCAATTAAAAATACATATATATTTCGATATTAAATAACTCTTGAGGTTGTATAGTTTAATATTACAACCAAAAGTTTGTCAGGTGTTGTATCTACTGTCGCAGTTCAGTATTTTTTGACGTTGACTTGTACACAGTGTGCTGGCTGGCCATGAAAGGCGTCCAGTCAGCTGTGTCGTAGCTGCAGACACAATATCACCCCTGGAATAACTGCACAGTTATGTCATCGTTAGTTTTTCTTTTACGGGATATATTTAGATTGTCACTATATACGACAGAATCTGTGTGTTTACTCTTACGGAAAGCTTGGTGATTGGCTGATATCAGTTGATTTGTGTGTCTGCCTGCCTGTCAGTCTGTCTCTCTCTATCGAGTATGATGATCATACAGCGATGGTAAAATGATGGGATTATTTTTAATGATGTCATCTTCGATCGTGAGGCCTAAGGTGGTTTGAAAGACCACTAAGGGACCGACAGGGTCGTCTGTACAGTGAATGAGAGAAGCGGTGGCAGCATCTTTTCGACAATAGAGTTTACCAGACTCGGTGTAGTCGAACATTCTGTAAGGTTTTAATATCATTCCGTGTGATGCTTCTCCAAACATCTCAGTGTGGGGTGATCGTCTCTTTGGTGTGGAGTGTCGATTTGTCTCCTTTTCAGGATTGTATTCATATTTTTATATCACTTCCGTTGTCCGCCAGCGTTACGTTTACCATTCTAAAGTTTAGATGACCTGCTTTGGCAGTCTACTGTCGTTCATGCGCGTAACATGGCCAGTCCAACGTGGTCGTTCATGGATAATATCAGCCTCGAATCTCCTACAGTTGGTGTCAGCAAAAATACTAGCATTTGTTCTCTTGTCTTCCCAGCGAGACCCATGTCTCGCTGTGTCTCCTGTATGTGACCCATGTCACGCTGTGCCTCCTGTATGTGACCCATGTCTCACTGTGTCTCCTGTATGTGACCCATGTCACGCTGTGCCTCCTGTATGTGACCCATGTCTCGCTGTGCCTCCTGTATGTGACCCATGTCACGCTGTGCCTCCTGTATGTGACCCATGTCTCGCCGTGTCTCCTGTATGTGACCCATGTCTCGCTGTGCCGCCTGTATGTGACCCATGTCTCGCTGTGTCTCCTGTATGTGACCCATGTCACGCTGTGCCTCCTGCATGTGACCCATTTCTAGCTGTGCCTCCTGTATGTGACTCATGCCTCGCTGTGTCTCCTGTATGTGACCCATGTCTCGCTGTATCTCCTGTATGTGACTCATGCCTCGCTGTGCCTCCTGTATGTGACCCATGTCTCTACCAAACAGCAGGGCAGGGAGGACTACTGCTTGATAGACTAGCATCTCTGTTGGTAGTGTCTACCCACGAAGATAACAACAGAAACAACCTTATTTTGTATTTGTCAATATTCACACAAAATGAAAATATTATAACATTTTACAGTGGTGAGCTAAGCCAGACGTGTGTAAAGTTAATTTTAACTCGCAGACTGGTAATCAAACACATTAACTCTAGAAACAAGTTAATTGCTCAGCTTCTCTAAATCATTGGTCTGGTTCATGACTATTTATTTACTGCAATTCTGTTCGAAATATTAGTTGATGAAAGCTAGACTTTTAAATGTTATTTTTTCAATTAGGCTAAGAAAGAAAAAAAAATATGAGAAGTATATATAAGTGGAGGAACACGTCAAAATATCACGTTCAAGGGGACACAGAAGGTCACAGTAAAAAATAAGACATACATAAGTCTTCCTTTATTTCAGATAAATAACAGATTGTATGACATCAACGTTCGCACATCAAAGTCTCTTCTATACGTTTGATCTGACATAGCAACACTTACATGACTAGTGAACGATTCTTCTTCTCGTGAACGGTATTCTTGTTGGAGGAACTGAGAAGTGAGTTTAGTAACTGTATTAAGGGAATGTAAACAGCTAACTCACCATCTCTACTTATATGCAGTTAACTCACTCACTATCTTTACTTAAATACAGTTAACTCAGTCATTTTATCTACTTCCATACAGCTAATCATTTTCTATACCCTTTGTTTTTAAGCTGACAGTATTATGCTAAGAAGTCCCATCCTTCCTTTACCAAAAGCGAAACCTTGTTTATGACTTAGACGGTAAATTTTCTTTATTTCAAACTTTTTCTTCTCATATCTTAAGAGTTAATGTTTTCAATCACTTATATCTTTGCATACGTTAAATTCGGTATTAAAATGAATCGGAACTGGGCATCCTTACCGGTTAGATATGAATTTATATGAGATATATGAATATTAATCGAACATTATGAATGAGTCAATGAACTGCAATGGGGGCGTGAACAAAAAAATAAGGGACTCACTGTCTCTACTTACTAATGTTTACTGAAGCTCTGGCACTAAGAATGAGTTTGGTTTCCTGTTTTGACTGAAATATAGAGGTTAGAGAAATCATATGGTAATGAGTGACGATGAGTTTAACCCTTTCAGTATGATGGCTTAACCCCTTAAGTATGATGGTTTATCTCTTGAACACCATTGCTTAACCCCTTGAGTATGGTGGGTTAGGTTAGGTTAGGTTAGGTATGATGACTTAACCCCATGAGTACGAAGCCTTATTCCCTTGAGTATGATGATTTATTCCCTTAAATACAATTGAATAATCCTTTGAGTAAAATGGCTTATCCTCTTGAGTCCGATGACAACCACTGAGTAGAAAATCATTGTACGCAAGGTAAGTGGTCATTGTACTCAAACTATTAAACCATCGTATTCAAATGTAAAATAACAGAATCCTCCATAAATTAATTCAACTCTTCAGTAAATTCATGTTTGCTGCTCTGGGAAATCACTTTACTGTAAACTTAACATTTACTCAGTGAAATTATATCCAGTGAGCGGATGTACCTGGAGTAATAAACATATGTACGAGTTGGTTCGTGTTTGTGATCTTACTGTGTAAATAGTTAACGTGTGTTGTGATTACCTGTTAATGAGGATAATTACTAAATATATGAACACTTCTCATAGCGCACTAATGACTCGCCTCTCGTTTTAATACTGTCTTAACTACCTTTTGGGTATTAATATTATAATTTAGTATGATTTGCTAATATTTTTTGTGTGCATTGAAGTTAATTGGATAATTTCAATTGTGATGTTATTCTGATTTGTATTCTAGATTAGTTTATATGCCTGAGTTATGTTTATTTGGGAATCGTCCAAGTGGGATATTGGAACCCCTTTTTGTGAATAGTGAATTTAATTTTTTTTTCAGAAAGAAAGTGTAAAAACTATCAGACATGGGAGAGAGATAGAGAGAGTTGTGAAAGTGATAAGAAGATGCGTATAATGCTACTTTCATCCTGTTTTGTTCATCCCTCACCTCCAGCACCCTCTACCTCCGCTCCACCACAGTTAGATAGACAGAACTGAAATCCTGAAATCCTCCCCAGTAGCCTTGAGAGCCATAGTAGTTGTTATCCAGGTGTTACTTTGATGTGTGTGTGTGTGTGTGTGTGTGTGTGTGTGTGTGTATCGAGCAGTTGGCCTTCCCACACAGCTATATGGCAGCGAGACATGGGTCACACACTGGAGGCACACCAAGGCACTTGAAAACTTTCACCAGCGTAGTCTACGTTTCATCCTCCGAGTTCGCTAGGAATGCAAGAAATCAAATGCTGACATCAAGTGTAGAAGCATCTAGGCTACCATTATCCATGAACAACTACGCTGGACTGGCCATGTTACCCGCATGGACGACAGTAGACTGCCAAAGCAGCTACTTTACAGTCACCTAACGAATAGTAAACGTAACGCTGACGGGTAACTGAAAAGGTATAAGGATAGTCTTAAGATAAACCTGAAAAAGTGCAAATCGACCCCCTCACCTGGGAGACGATTACTCCACACCGTAACGCTTGGAGGAGCACCACACAAGAAGGTGTCAATACTTCGAGTTAGCCCGACTGCATAACGAGACAGACAAGCGCCAACGCCGGAAACACGCTGTCGCCGCCCCTCCCGCACTAGATGTAGCCCCCCACATATGCAACGTCTGTGATCGACCCTGCCGGTCCCGTATCGGCCTCTTTAGTAACCTCAGAACTCACCAACGAAGGTGACATCCTTAATAACTCATACCATTGTATCATAGCTGGATGATCGTCATACTCGATTCCGAGTGACAGCAAAGTAGCAGTAGTAGTAGTAGTAGTAGTAGTAGTAGTAGTAGTAGTAGTGTGTGTGTGTGTGATAAAATGTTTAAATATATTCTAGAAATATTCATATTATATAAATATTATAAAAGTTTCAAGCTCTACAAATCAGTAACATTCGCATTTTCTAGATGAGGATGGGGAAATTTTGAGGAACCTCCGCGGATGCGACATCCATCTCTAGTGCAAATTATTATTCATTTAAAAAATAAATTATACTAAATTGTTGATTTTTATATGATTTGAAAGTGAAAAAGTCGCCAATCTTTCAATATATTTTTTGTAAAATCAAAAGTCAGTCCTTGCTTGTCAATAGTTGTTGTATTATTGTTGATGTAAGAGTCGTGTATATCGTCTCTAGGTTGTGTATAAAGTAACACTAGAGAGACCTGTCGTCCCACACGTCCTCCAGGTGTTGTTAATGACCGACTACCCGCAGAAACTACGTGAAATGTGGTGAAACTTATCCCTTTACTCTACCAAAGCCACACCTGAATTATTAACGATAGCACAAGGCCAAAAACATTTTATTTTTGGTGATATCTCCACCTGGCAACTAGTCCCCTCAGTCAACTACAAATAATACAACATAACCCAGCGGGAACCTCCGGCCATGTCACTACTTTAGTAAATTTGTTGTGATGTTGTCTAGTACATTTGTGTTATTATTATTATTATTTTTTTTTTACCTTTACAAATGATTCATTGGGCAATTTAGCCTGAGAGTTATGTATTCATATCACAATACACATGGTTTATGACCCAGCTGTTAGGAGATTTAGTTTATTGTACATCTCTCTCTCCTCTCTCTCCATCCACGCACCCACGCCACGCACCACACCACTACACACCACCTACCACCACACACCTGCCACCACACAACCACCACCACACAACCACCACCACACCACCACCACTACCACACCACCACCACTATCACACCACCACCACTACCGCCACCACCATCAAAATACACACACCTACCACCACACGCTAAACACCCACCACAACACACTACACACCTACCACCACACACCTGCCACCACACACCCACCACTAGATACCCCACACCTACCACCTCACACCTGCCACCACACACCCACCACTATATACCCCACACCTACCACCTCACACCTGCCACCACACAACTGCCACCACACACTACACATTCACCACCACAAACTATACATTCACCACCACACACTACACATCCACCACCATACACCACGCACCCATCACTACACACGTACCACCATACATCACATACGACACATTCACCACCACACCAGAAAAATAAAAAGAGCTAAGATTATCTTTATTCGCGATTTACAAAACGCTGCCCACCTTCACCACCTTCATAGTTAATGCAGGTTTTCTCTGAAGTAAAGACGGGCAGGTGAGTGTGTGTGTCATCATCTAATCGGATCAAGGAAAATTTGCTAGTATTATAATAACTTGAATTACCCAGATGTTTTCCCTAATCTGCCGGTAACACTAATACATACCGGTAATAATTGACCTTTTCTCACACCTTAACGTACCAACAATTATTCACCCATACTTTAACATATGTGTCCAAGGGCTTTGTTTATCTCATATATTGACAATGGGCACTTAGGTTAACAACACGGTGGCTGGCAGTGTCATGACTAACGAGCAGCTGTAACCTGGGTGGCTCAGTTTACCTACGAGTGTTTACATCTTGTTACCTCGCCCTTGTGGCCACCAGTAACCTCTTATGTCTTGTTGTACACATCATTACTTATATGTGGGACACACACACACACACACACATACACATCAGGTAGAAAACAAATCCCTTAAGCCTTCTGTGAAATACAACATAAGCATTATTGTAGGTTAGTATTATGTAATACACTAATGGTTGTGTCGTACCCCAAGTGTATTAACTCGGAAATACTCCAACCATGATAAATAAACTGTAAACATATGCTTCTGGGGAAACGATTACATGAGAAAGTAATTTTGCATCCAATAAAAACCAAGAAGTAATTGAAGAAAGAACGTTTTCAGTATTTTTTTTCCACATAAATTTATTGGTGGACAGTTTTGTATTATAGATAAAATTATGGTCAAGTCATGTCGATAATGTGAAATGATATGAAGTGATGAGATAAGTTTGTGAAGATTCCCCCACACATTATTAGATTAAAAATAACAAGGCGGAAGGAGAAAGAATAAGAGGAAGAGGAAGACAAGGAGGAGATGGAGGAAGAGGAAATGAAGGAGGAAGAGAAGGAGGTGAAGCGGAAGCAGTAGCAGTAGGGAGAGAATAAAAATGAAATGGAACTGAAGGAAACTTTTTTAATTTCCTTTTTCCACTGCGACTTCTCCAAAAAAAAACGCCGTCTTTAGCCAATATAATTTAGAATTATGGTTAAAGTTAACTCATGAGTATTGTAGTTATCACTTCCACTGAACATATCATGCAAGATCTCATCACATAATATAACAAGAATACTGAGAGGAAAAAGAAATATAATTGGGTATATGATAGTGAGGAAAAAAGCCCTATTATTCTTTATCTTTACCGGAATTCAACGTCACTTAAGATAATACAAGTACAAACGGTGACGCTCTGGCATGTTGATAGACGTATGTTGATTTGATGTTGATGATTAATTCCAGGTATAATTATTTATGTTTGTAATTTGCCTGATTCTTGGGTTAGGTTGGGCTAGTCGAGGCTTGGTTAGGTTAGGTTAGATGGCTTAGGCTATGTTAGGATAGGTCAGGTCAGGTTAACCTGGGTTTGAGAAATTACAACTGATTTTTCACATATAAAATTCACACTTGTTCTGTCATATGTGAATTTCACCTGCTGTGTAAATCGTGACTCGGTCGACGTAAAATTCATCAAGCCTTTACACAACTTTAAACACAGAGTTGCTTCAGGCAGTTGCTCGGCCTTACACCACCTGTCGTCTGTACTGTCTGACGAAGGTGTAGTTGTGGGTATGGCGAGAATTGACGTATTTATGTATTATTATAGATCACCTGAAGATTTGCCCCCAGCCCAGTTTATTTCACCTTAGAATTAAAAATTAACCTAACCTAACCAATCCAAAACTAATCTTACTTTATCCTACTTACCTTACCCAATCTAACATTACCTTACCTTGCCTCGCCTTACTGAACTCAATCTAATCTAACCCAGCCCCCAGGTAATGATAGGGTGTTTAATCTTCAAGTGAAAAAATCTGGGGCATTTACTGTAATTTTGAAGCAATCCGTTATCCCTATATGTTAAGTAAAGTGTGAGTGTGTGTGTGTGTGTGTGTGTGTGTGTGTGTGTGTGTGTGTGTGTGTGTGTGTGTGTGTGTGTGTGTGTGTTGATGGTCTATTCAAGATGTTAAATCAGATTGAGATATTTAGTGATCGTGTGAGTCATCCTCCACCCATTTACACACGAGGAAGGAGGAGAAGGAGAGGGAGTGTGTTTAACTGAAGACAGGGAGAAGGAAGACCCACTAAGCTAGAGAAGGAGGAGGACGACACAATAAGCTGGAGGAAGAAGAGGGGAGGTGGAGGAGAAGGATTAGGACGACACAGTAAACTGTAAGACAAGAAGGGGAGGGGGATGCATTAAGCTGAAGTAGAAGGGGGGAATAAGACTGGAGAAGGAAGAAGGGGGGAGGAAGACGATGCACTAAATTGGAGGAAGAGCAGGAGGACGATACACTAAGCTGGAGGAGGAAGTGAACGATGCACTAAGATGGAGGAAGAGGAGGATTCCGATGCACTAAACTGGAGCAGGATAAGGAACGAAGGATACACTCAGATGGGGGAAAATGAGGAGCGAATCAGGAGGAGGTTCCTAGCTGAATGAGGGGGAGAAGATTACACTAAGCTGGTGAAGGTGGTGATGACTACTTCAAGGCGTCAAGCATGGTACATATATATATATATATATATATATGCAAGTAAATCACTGTAGGTGCGCGTGATCTAGGTATATGCTGATAACCACAAGGAAAGAAGAAAACCTTAAATACCCTAGATCTTTCATAGACAAATGCTTAAACATTACTAAGAAAACTTTTTATAGAACTGACCCCAAGCCCACCCATGACCATAAGAATATCTTAATATTACCATTTCACAAAAATTTCTCACACATTCCTGCACAGCTAAAAACCTGGAACGTCAATGTGGCATTTAAAAACTCATGCACTGTTAAACAAATGTTAATCAAGAACTCCCCCAACAACACAATTGGTTGCATTTATAAAGTTCCTTGCAAGGAATGTAATATGTTTTACTTAGGCCAGACAGGTAAAGATCTTGCAACTAGAATTAAACAACACAAATACAGTGTTAGGACAGGCCAGGAATCCAATGCTCTGTTTGTTCATTTGAGGGATAACAAGCATTGCATTGACTGGGATAATGCCTCCTCAATATTACCATGTAAGTCAATTGACAGTAGGAACATCATAGAATCTAGTCTTATTAAACATACCGAAGCATTCAACATGAATTTGAGTAACGGCATGTACAAGCTGGACAATTTTGTAATTAAGAAGATTTGTGATCAGGTGAGAAGGCCGGGTCACTTGACCATCTGACCTGACCACCAACCGTTGTGTGCTATTTAAAGATTAGTAGGGTCATTACCTAATACCTGACCATTGTGGACCTGGTCTCACCCTCCTCTGTATATATACACCTTGATTTGTATTACTCTCTCTAGTCTGTACTCACCCCTGAAGATGTGAATTACACGAAAGCGCTTGGGAACTTCGTGTTTTCTTCTTTCCTTGTGGTTATCAGCATATACCTAGATCACGCGCACCTACAGTGATTTACTTGCATATATATATATATATATATATATATATATATATATATATATATATATATATATATATATATATATTCTCTCTCTCTCTCTCTCGTTTTCTTCTCTGTGTGGCTTTTATTGTATTCATTGGCGGCGGGCGGGTGGGTAGTAAAAGGTAGTATAGAGAGAAATAGGGAGAGAGAGGGTACAAGGGAAAGAAGGTATAGGGAAGAATGAAGTATGATGGAGAAGCTGGTATAGGGGGGGGGGGTTGAAAGAGGTACAGGGAATAGGGGTTTCTCAGATGTATGATGAAAGGTAGGATTAGATTTCTTCATTCTGGGGAAGATTTGGTTTCTTAATCGTGGTGACGTTGTTTACAGACAGATGTGGTCTGGAGGATTGTGATGTGTGTACCTTGAGAACGTGATGCGAATTAGTTAGGTGGTCATCGTTTATATGTTAGACGAAAGAAAACGGCGTCCCCACATCACTTCTTTCTCCTCTCCTCCTCCCCTCTTCCTCCACTTATCTCCTCTTCCTTTCTACCCTCCTCCTCCTCGCCTTACATCTCCTTCTCGTTTTACTCTTGTTCTTCTCCTCCCCACATCACCACCACTTCCACCACTCAATGATCTTCCACTGAATAGGGGACGACACAGTGGTCAGTGCTGTGGAGGACACACTCGTTCCAAGTGTTGGCTCTCCAGTACCGCCTCGAGGGTGTATCAGCTTGGAGGCTCACTCAGGTGAACTCAGCGGTCGGATTGAATATCATGAGAGATATTTCATGACGGTCACTCTCCTATCATATATATATTTTGTTATCCTTTTCCATATAACTGTAGGAGCTGCTGTGATATGTTGGGAGAACCATTATGAACAGTTGAGAGTTTGGTGTATATCTTGTCAGGATAAGTTCTCAGAGATCGTCAATAAAGGAGGTTGGAGAGTGGAGCTTCTTCCACAGGGTAATTCTTACACGATGACTTGACGACACGAGACTCACCTGACCCCGTGTCTGCTGGCCTCTACCACCTACAATATGTTCCTGCCCTTACAGCCATTACTGCTGCTCTACCACCTGTGTTCCTGCCCCTACAGCCATTACTGCTGCTCTACCACTTGTGTTCCTGCCCCTACAGCCATTACTGCTGCTCTACCACCTGTGTTCCTGCCCTTACAGCCATTATTGCTACTGTACCATCTGGGTTTCCCTGCTTCTGCTGTTTTTAATGTTGTTATTGATAATTTCTCAACTAATTAGAAAGTTATCGTTTCTCAAGATGAAAATAACATCTTATCAATATGCTTGTAAAGGTTGAATATTTCGTTGTAAATTACGTTGGTATTTTGTGTAAGAGTTTGTGTGATATCTCTTCTGTCTTTATGGTGGAGGTATTATTGTTTGAATTATTTTCTTGTAATTGATTTGATCATATTCTTATGGTTGATTGGATGCTTTGTTAGGATTGTGTTCGTTATCACATTATTATTATTCTGCCTCTCTTTTACATATTACTTTTGTTATTATTGTTTTTATTATTTTCTTATTATTGTTTTGAATATTTTATTATAATTGTTTTGGTTATTTTTTTTAATTTTGAATATTTTCTTATGTTTTGGGCTATTTTCTTATTGTTGTTTTGGGCTATTTTCTTATTGTTGTTTTGGCTGTTTTCTTATTATTTCCACTATTTTCTTATTATATTTTTTGTGGCTATTTTCTTATTATTTCCTCAATTTTTTTTATTATTGTTTTGACAATTTACGTATTTCTCTCTTCATCCTTCATTCTTTCCAACATCTACCATCATACAGTATTCCCTGACTCTAAGCCTTTATTTCCTTCCGAATAAACTCCACGACAAAGAAGGAAAAGAAACAGAAAAATAAATATATATATATACAGGGTGAGCATAAAGTCTTTCCCTGATTACAAACATTTATTACACACAACATATGCTAGGTACAAACATACATTTTTTGCAGCTTAAAATATGCATGAAAAAAAAATCTATGAATTCGTCTACACAATGCTACAACATTCATGTTTCTATCTAGAATGGTTTTCGAGATATGATTTTTCATAATCAAGGAAAGACTTTATGCTCACCCTGTATTATTTGAAGGTAGTGTACAGTATATTCTCTCTCTCTCTCTCTCTCTCTCTCTCTCTCTCTCTCTCTCTCTCTGTTTATTTACCTTCTTTTTGACAGCTTCTGCTAACATTTGTAAACAGAATTTGGTCTTGTTCTTCTGTGTTGGTATTGTAAAGGTCAAAGGAGACAATAAAAGATAAAAAAAAATTATATTTTAAAGGTCATAGTAAGAGAAGTGAGGCCTATTATTTTCACTGGTCAATGTCTGTGTTGTGGATATACTGTGTTTCAGGGTCAGTGAAAATTACTAAATAGAAAACTTGGAAATTTAAGCTTAAGTCTAGTGAGAGCTGAGACTGGAGAGACTGGATCTTAGAAGGTAGAGAGAGATTGTAGACTGGAAACTGGAGAGACTTGAGACACTGGAAAATAGACGGTAGACTTGAGACACAACTGGTGGTGGTGGTCTCAGGTGTCCTCAGCTTCACGCTCACTGGACACTCTCCTCCCCAAGATTACCAAGATGCAGCTGTTCATGCCTCGTAAATGTTAGAGGCAGTTAACCTTTGTGTGGAACGAGAGACCACGAGGCCCTGGAGACCCTGGTGTGTTGTCTCTGGTGCAGGTGGCGGAAGAACACGTTCAGTTGAGAAAAACTTGGTCTTTTTGTTTTTTTGTATATGTTGTGAAAAGTAACGATTCTTGTCGTGTTTTCGTCTGAAGGATTGTCAAGGTTTGTCCAGAACCTGATGTTTTCCTCCATCACCAGAGGAGGTAAACTCTCCTGATATTAACTTGGGTCAAAAAAATTTACTGGAGGAAAAACTACCTCATTACGCAATGGTGACGTATAGATGGATTTTGTTAAGGAATAGATAAATGAGTATTCAATCAGCCAACAACTAAATCATGTACAATAAGTCACAAATACAATGGCATTTCTTAAGCCACACACACACACACACACACACACACACACACACACACATATATATATATATTTCATGTAGATCCACAATGGAAACGTTGATAAGATAAATCTTGATAAAATCACACAGGCAAAAGGGAAACAACGGAGCACCTTAGCTTTCGTCTTTATTCAAGACATCTTCAGAGGCCTCTGAAGATGTCTTGAATAAAGACGAAAGCTAAGGTGCTCCATTGTTTCCCATTTTCCTGTGTGATTTTATTAATATACTGTATATATAAGTCATCACCATTAACACTCGCTCTCAGTCACCAGTGATCACCTCGCCCTCCTCTCCTCTCAACATCACCGGGTTGTGGCTTGTCGGTGGTGCTTGGAGTTGAGTAGCCAGGACGTGAGCTGTGTATGTGATGAGCTTGTCTAAATGAGTGCGTGGGTACTGGCAGGGCTTCTGTATAACTGCCTCTGTGTATGCTGCCTCGTTTTATACCGTCTCAGTGGACGCTGCCTCAGTGTACGATGCCTCGTTGTTACTGCCTCGTTGTATACTGCCTCAGTGTATGATGCCTCTTTGGTTACTGTCTTGGTGTATGATGCCTCTTTGGTTACTGTCTCGGTGTATGATGCCTCTTTGGTTACTGTCTCAGTGTACGCTGCCTCGTTGTAAACTGCCCTGTTGTATACTGCCTCAGTGTACGCTGCCTCAGTGTAAGATGCCTCGTTGGTTACTGTCGCAGTGTATGTTGCTTCGTTGTATACTGCCTCAGTGTACCCTCCCTCAGTGGGATGCCTCGTTGGTTACTGTTGCAGTGTATGCTGCTTCTTTGTATACTGCCTCAGTGTACGCTGCCTCAGTGTAAGATGCCTCGTTGGTTACTGTCGCAGTGTATGTTGCTTCGTTGTATACTGCCTCAGTGTACCCTCCCTCAGTGGGATGCCTCGTTGGTTACTGTCGCAGTGTATGCTGCTTCGTTGTATACTGCCTCAGTGTACCCTCCCTCAGTGGGATGCCTCGTTGTATACTGCCTGAATGTACTCTGCTTCGTTGTATATTGCCTCAGTGTACACTGCCTCATTGCATACTGTCTCAGTGAATGCTGCCTCAATGTACGCTGCCTCGTAGTATACTGCATCAGTGTATGCTGCCTCGTTGGTTACTGCTTCAGTATACGCTGCCTCGTAAACTGCCTCAGTGTACACTGCCTCTTGGTATACTGCCTCAGTGTTCGCTGCCTCAATGCCTCAGTGTACGCTGCCTCGTTTTACGCTGCTTTGTTGTATACTGCCTCAGTGTACACTGCCTCGTTGTATGCTGTTTTGTTGTATACTGCCTCAGTGTACGCTGCCTCAGTGTATGATGCCTCTGACACCAGAGTATACTCAAACAAAACAAAAATAAGCAAATGACAACATATAGAACAAGAAACTATTTGCCCATGGAAAACAGACGTTTCAGGAACAAGAAGCAATAGAAATTCTCCCCTTGGGTGCTCGAACAACATGAACACACTAATAACAGTCACTATTTTTCTGAGAAGAGGAAGACGTAGTAAAGCGAACTGACCAAGAATTATATTTATTAGAAGAAACACACCTCGGTCACACACCCAAAAAGCTAAGCATAGACTGGTGCCGCACCATGCAGGACGACTCAGCAAGGACCAGAAATATCTCAGAAACTCGTGAAATAATTTTGTTTGAAAGGTCGTGATTGTTAAAATTATGCACCACTTACGAAGGATGCAGAGTCATCATCACAACGACAGTGATGAAATATTTGATAAAAGATAAGAGTGTGTGATGGTGTGAGGACAGGAATCATCTGCATATATTCAACAGTTGAATTCTTCACTGAACATTTACAATCAAAATAACTCACTTTCAGAGTAAATTATGCTGTAAAAATAATTTAGTATGATAATAATCAAACCATATCATTTTGTACGTGCATTTTCTGCAACTTATTCACATAACGTTCAGTCATTTTTATGATAGTAATAAAGAACCTTTTCCCAAGAGTATCTTGAGGATGGTCTTTATATTTACTGGAACGTTGAAACTTAATTAAGGTTGAATTAATTTACCCTTCTATACTATCAAACACAACAATATTCTTTTACAGAATGTGTGTGTGTGTGTGTGTGTGTGTGTGCGTGTGCGTGTGTGCGTGTGCGTGTGTGTGTGTTAATTAGGTACCGGGGCGAGAGTCAACAGGTGAGACAACAGGTGGGAGACGTAATTCTCTCGCCAGTGACTGACGGGTCTATGTACTATGGCTCTGCACATGTTTGTTTTATATATTTTTTCAACAGCTTGAAATGTATGAGGATAACGTGAACACATACTGCACTTACACAAATATACATACACGTTTTTATAAAATATGCACACACACACACAAACATATATATATATATATAAAAACATGGTAAAGTTTTTTGACAGGTTACGCTATCATATAAGTGTACACTCGCTCCAAAAGGTATCCTGAAGGAGGGTCCGATGAAAAAAAAACAAACACCGCTAGTACTCCTGTTGTCTCCGAAGGGTTGTCAGACTCCTTTGTTCTGGTGTTATAATTATTGTCTCTCAAAATCGTAAAAATACTCTTTGGAGCGAAACGTACTACCGCACATTATATTAATACACCCTTAACAGACAAGTATACGTACCACAGACCCTTAACAGACAAATGTACGTACCACAGACCCATAACAGACAAGTGTACGTACCACAGACCCTTAACAGACAAGTATACGTACCACAGACCCTTAACAGACAAATGTACGTACCACAGACCCTTAACAGACAAGTTACGTACCACAGACCCTTAACAGACAAGTATACGCACCAGACCCTTGGCAGACAAGTTGCACAGACCCTTAACAGACAAGTATGCATGTACCACAGACCCTTGGCAGACAAGTGTACATACCACAGACCCTAAACAGATAATACATACCACAGCTGCTCAAGGAGGACGCATGGGGGGCAAGTAGTGTGTGTGTGTGTGTGTGTGTGTGTGTGTGTGTGTGTGCACACAAGGTGGTGAAATGCGTCTAGAGTGGCGGCATTATGCTAGTGTTAAGGTGCAAGCACTGCTTGCTCCCTCTCGCTTTCAGCTGCCGCCGCTGGCTAACCCTCGTGGCGAAATGGGAAGCATTTTGAAAAAATCTTCCCCTGCCAGTACACAGCCTCCTTACCATCAAGACTCCTACTGTGCATCCTCGTGGCAACACACGGTAACTGGGTGCCTCGTGGGCCCAGGCTAGATCAGCAGGGGATCTCGGAGTAGCAGTGGGCCCCAGAGGGACGGCGCAAAGGCCCACTGGCATGTGGACACGTCCTAGCGCCTACCAACCACCGCCTTGCTGCCTTGCGGATTAACCTTGGTAGGTATAAGGCTACGGGAGAAAACCCCGAACAAAAAATCTACAGTGGAGCCCCGCATCGGGCAGACATGCGTACAGTGCTCCAATAAGACCCCAACGGCGGTGTAGGCGGAAGAGGTGACCACCATGGAAACCCAACAACTACACTAGCGGACGAAGACAATGCCTGATGGACAGGCTACTAAGGCAAAACCCAACAAACTGGCCTATCGGCAGTCCATTGCAACTCTCCCTCTCCCCAGTCGTTGCAATACTTGTACCACTCGATCAGGAAAAGGGAGAGCCAAGATGTGTGGTTGGAGCCTCACCACATAAACCAACTCACGTGCAGCCATCATCCAGTTCATCATACCTCTCATCATCATCAAAACCCCTATACCCCCAAAAGTCCTATGGCGACGGACTAGTGGCGACGGGGACAGGCAGAGATGACTGCCGGGAGTCTCTAGTCACAACTCTGCACATGGGCAGCACAGATGAGATGGTCGTTTATGCACTGGGATCTAGGCAGCATTGCAATCCAGTCCTGTCTGTGCGACTGAGCAGCCCTTACGAGAGGCCACTCTGCTCGACCCACACGGGAAGGAGCTAAAAAAAAGGTGCCCTAAACATATCCTGCCCAAAAACCCAACTTGACTGGGCACCCGCACCCAGTAAGGTTATTCTTATGAGGTCGAAAACACAACCAAAATCATAGATCCAAACAAAAACAAACCATACAACCTCTTATGGTCACTGCATGGAATATCAAGACCCTTCTGGATACTGACACAAATGTGTGTCCTGAACGAAGAACTGCCCTTGTGGCAAAAAAGCTGGTTAGGTTTAACATCGACATAGCAGCCATCAGTGAGTCCCGACTCCCAGATGAGGGCCAACTCACAGAACGGGGGTCTGGCTACACTTTCTCCGGGAAGGGTAATCCTGCTGTGGAGAAAAACCGCATTTATGGAGTTGGCTTTGCCATCCCCCAACGCATCCTACACAGGCTAACTGAAATTCCTACTGGGATCAAGAGCGCCTCATGACGCTTCAAGTCCTACTGAATCACTCACGTCATGCCTTCTTCATCAGTGCATACGCCCCAACACTGGATGCAGAGGATGACATCAAGGAGGCCTTTTACTCCAACCTCGACAGAGTGCTAACCCCTATCCCCAGAGAAGAAAAGGTTGTGCTCCTTGGAGACTTCAGTGCCAGAGTTGGCAGTGATGTTAACATTTGGCAGGGAACCATAGGGAGAAATGGACTCGGCAAGTGTAATCACAACCTCCTACTCCTCCTCAGCAAGTGTGCTGCACACAACCTCACTATCGCCAATACCCTGTTTAGGCAGGCCGACAGGTTCAAGGGATCGTGGCAACATCCACGATCCAAACACTGACATCTCATTGACAACATCATTGTCAGAGAAAGAGATCGCCGAGATGTCTTCATCATCCGTGCCATGCGTGGCTCAGACCACTGTGACACTGATCATCGCCTTGTCAGATCCAAGCTCTCACTTCACTTCGCCGCAAACGGCGAAGGCATCAAACCTCCAGAAGAGGTTTTAATATGAAGCGTCCAGAGGATCCAGCGGTAGCACATGCTTTCAGAGAGCAGCTCAATCATGGGCTTATAAACAACTCGACAACAAACAACATGAATCCCAGTGCCGAATGGGATACTCTTCATACTGTTTGACAAAAACCTGCAGAGACACCCTCGGCCAGCTCAAAAAAATACACCAGGACTAGTTTGATGAAAATGACCCGGCAATCAAAGTACTCATCGATGATAAACGTGCCGCTTATACTGACTGGCAGAACAACCCTCAGTCTCGGACCAAAGCTGATACCTTCCGCAAGAAGAAAGTGGCAGCCCAGCGGCAATTTTGCAATCTAAAGAACGATTGGCTTAAAAATAAAGCATGTGAAGCACAAAAACTTGCAGATCAGCACAAGATGCGCAAATTTTTCATTTCCACTAAAACATTTTATGGGCCAGTCAATCGTGGCGCAGGCCCCCCTCTGCTCATCTGACGGTTACCTCATAATTAAAGACGATGACGGCCTCCTTCAGCGCTGGAAAGAGCACTGCCATTCATTGTTCAGCTGAAACACCAATGTGGATATCCTGACTACCCAGCAGGTCCCTCTGCATCCAGAGCTGACCCACCTCAGCTATCCTCCATCCCTGGATGAGGTACCTACTGCCATCAAACAGATGAAAAATAACAAAGCCTCAGGGCCTGATGGAATCTCAACCGAGGTGTATAAAGCAGGAAGACCTCTGCTTACCAGCCGTCTCTACTCTCTTCTGGAGAATATATGGGAAAAGGAGGAAATCCCCCAAGCTCTTAAAGACGCATCCATTGTCAATATTTATAAGAACATGGGAGACAGGTCAGACTGTGGCAACTGCCGTGGGATCTCGCTGCTCTCCATAGCTGGCAAGATCATCGCTTGAGTCCTTCTAAACAGACTTCTTCCTAAGGCGGAAAACTTCCTCCCAGAAAATGTGGTTTTAGACCAACACGTGGCATCACTGACATAATCTTTGCTGCCCGCCAGATACAGGAAAGGTGTAGAGAACAGCTTCGTGACCTGTACATGGCTTGCGTCGACCTAACCAAGGCCTTTGACTCGGTCAACAGGGAAGCCCTCTGGTGGACCCTCAGCCCACCAAAATTCATCGCCATTGTGAGGCAACTCGTCGATGGCCTGAACGGCAGTGTCCTGCACAACGGCACCTAGTCAGTGTTCTTCTCCATCCAAACAGGGGTTAAACTAGGGTGTGTGTTGGCACCAACTCTCGTTTCCATCTTTTTCGCTGCATTCCTTACTCGTGCCAGTGCTAATTTAGCCAGACGACTCTAGGCAAGAATAAAGGCGTCGTCAGCTTCCATTACTGAACTTCAGATATGCAGACGACCTCACTCTTGTTGCTCACACTAAACACGACCTGCAGGAGATCCTGAACACCCACACAGACTCGTATGTACACTTCGGCCTTGAGGTGAATGTACATAAGACTCAGAATCTCTTTCAACCTGCCCCTAGTTCAGACACACCACCACCATCCATCCAGCTTAATGGTACTGCCCTCTCTAATGTTGCCCACTTTCGGTATCTCGGCTCCCACATGTCCACCACCGCAGACATCGATGAAGAGAATCAGCACCGGATCAGATGCGTATCTCAAGCCTTTGGCAGACTCCGAAATCATGTCTTCAGCTGTAGGGAGCTAAAATTATCCCCGACGCTGCACGTATATCGATTAGTGGTCCTCCCCGCCCTGCTATATGGAATTGAGACATTGGTCACATACAGGAGGCACCTCAAGGCACTTGAAAACTTTCACCAACGTAGTCTACGTTCCATCCTCTGAGTTCGCTGGGAAGACAAGAGAACAAATGCCAGTAATCTTGCTGACACCAACTGTAGGAGCATCGAGGCTACCATCACTCCTGAACAACTACGTTGGACTGGCCACGTTACCCGCATGGACGACAGTAGACTGCCAAAGTAGCTACATTGCAGTCACCTAACGAATAGTAAACGTAACGCCGGCGGGCAATTGAAAAGGTATATTAAGGATAGTCTTAAGACAAACCTGAAAAAGTGCCAAATCGACCACTTCACCTGGGAGTCGATTACTCCACATCGTAACGCTTGGAGGAGCACCACACGAGGTGTCAATACTTTCGAGTTAGCCTGACTGCAAACCTAGGCAAACAAGCGCCAACACTGGAAAGACGCTGCCACAGCCTCTCCCGCAGTATATGGAGCCCTCCACATGTGCAGCGAATGTGAACGACGCTACAGGTCTCGTATCGGTCTCTTCAGTCACCTTAAAACTCACCAACCTTGGTGACATCCTTAACAACTCATATCATTGTATCATAGCTGGATGATTGTCATACTCGATTCCTAGTGACAGCAAAGTAGTAGGAGTGTGTGTGTGTGTGTGTGTGTGTGTGAGAGAGATAGAGTGAAGGAGAGAGAGAGACAAGGCAGAAACATTTTACGTAAATTCGCTTACCGATAAATCGTTCGGATTTCCTGGTGTCGTTTCTTGAAATTGTCTAAGTTGATCTCCCATGTACAGTACAAGTTGATTTCTCGTTATTGATGTCTCTCGTTATTGATTCTCGTTATTATTGTTTCTCGTTATTGATGTCTCTCGTTATTGATGTCTCTTATTGTTGATCTCCCCCATAGGATCTGCAACACCGTTTAGTTGACTTCCTGTAAAGTGTTTCATATTTTTGTTTCTGTTTTTGTGTCTTATTTTTAAAAATCTTAGTCTACTCAATATTTACTCAGTCGTCTCTCGCCGATTGGCCCTCTTCTCCTAATTGAATTATAATGTAACAATAACCTTTTTTATTGCTCTTTTTTTTCATCTACCCTTTTAAATGCTATATTTTTTTATTTCACATTTCCTCATTCTTATTTATTCATATTTTATTTTATTTTCCATTTACTCAACTTTATTTATTCATAATTTCTCTCTTTTATAGATTTATGTTGTAGTTTTTTGAGGGTGCATCTTCCGTAGACTCTCTAACTCTCAACCTAATGAAGTAATCAAGTAGGCTTTATACTTTACCCTAAGGCCAGCCGGAACTACTCAAAGTAAGTACTGTGTATATGTTACTCAGTTTCTCATAAAAATTCTCTACGATATATTTCCATGATTTACTTATGTTTTAAGTATTGTTAATTTTGTTATACGGTTTCTGGTTTATGTTTCCCTTCTTGTTGTTTAAGTATTTCTTATTTATATATCTTTTATGGTTGTGTTTTTCTTGTGGTTTAAGGAAAGTGTCAACTGTCTTTGGTCGGAATTAAGAGGAAACACTTAGGTAAAGTAAGTTAAAACAGTGTTGCTACAGTACATTACCTCCCCTTGAGTAAAGGTTTTATGTTGGTAAACGCTGTTGAACTTGGCATTGTTGACAACAACTACACGAGACAGTAACTATATGAAACAGCAATTACACGAGACAGCTGTTGGATGAGACAGCAACTACACGGGACAGCAACTACATGATGCAGCTGCTGGATGAGACAGCAACTACACGAGACAGCAGCTACATGAGACAGCTGCTGGATCAGACAGCAACTTCACAAGACAGCAGCTACATGAGACAGCTGCTGTATCAGACAGCAGCTTCACAAGACAACAATTACACGAGACAGCGACTACACGAGACAGCAACTACATGAGACAGCTGCTGGCTCAGACAGCAACTTCACAAGACAGCAGCTACATGAGACAGCTGCTGGATCAGACAGCAGCGTCACAAGACAACAATTACACGAGACAGCAACTACACGAGACAGCAACTACATGATGCAGCTGCTGGATGAGACAGCAACTACACGAAACAACTACATGAGACAGCTGCTGCCTGAGACAGCTGTTGCATAATGTAGCATGAGATAGCAGCTGCCTGCACGTTCAATATAAGTTTCCTTAAGAACTTGTATGATATATGACAGGAGCCCAAATTTTGGTGAATACATAAGGACCAGCCTGACGGAGGAACCTTCACCACACCAGCCTGGCGGAGGAACCTTCACCACACCAGTCTGACGGAGGAACCTCCACCACACCAGCCTGACGGAGGAACCTCCACCATACCAGCCTGGCGGAGGAACCTTCACCACACCAGCCTGGCGGAGGAACCTTCACCACACCAGTCTGCCTGACGGAGGAACCTCCACCACACCAGCCTGACGGAGAACCTCACCATACCAGCCTGGCGGAGGAACCTTCACCACACCAGCCTGGCCTGGAGGAACTTTCACCACACCAGTCTGACGCCTTTTCACCACACCAGCCTGGCCTTCACCATACCACACCTGGCGGAGGAACCTCCACACCACCCTGGCGGAGGAGGAACCCTTCACCACCAGCCTGACGCCAGGCCAGCCTGGCGGAGGAACACCAACCAGCCTGGCGGAGGAACCTTCACCACAGCCTGAGGAACCTTCACCACACCAGTCTGACGGAGGAACCTTCACCACACCAGCCTGACGGAGGAACCTTCCCCACACCAACCTGACGGAGTAGGCTTCACCACACCAGCCTGACGGAGGAACCTTCCCCACACCAAAACTGACGGAGTAAGGTTCACCACACCAGCCTGACGGAGGAACCTTCCCCACACCAGCCTGACGGAGCATCAACACTTGGGCTGTACCGTCATCATCAACACTTGGGCTCCAACGTCAGCAGTGAAGCGACCAACACACACTGGGTTATAATGACTCACTGATAAAGTCATGTATTCAACTGTTACCTAATCTAGTGTTCACTATAAATGCTAATAAAAACACAGGTGAGCAAGAATTACCTGGTAGTAATAAGAAATGTGGGTGAGGGGATGGTAAGAATAACGTCAGTGAGTTTTAAAGGAAAACGATAAACAAACGTATTTATCTCGACCAGGAAGAAGTCTAACTTTGGATTCAGCCACTTTAAACTTGACACACAAGAGGGAGAGGGGGAGGTAGCAGTGATTTCCTAGAAAACTGGTCGAGTCTTCCAATTTATCAGGATTTTGAAAACACCACCCTACCACCACCGCCGCCGCCAACCTCGCCATCACCAACACCACCACCACGAAAACGACGCTATCGAGCACTTGTGTTGGAGTTTCAGGAAGGCTGCTGTCTGCTCGGAGCTGCATCCTCTAACTCTGATATCGAACTCTTTCTCAAAAAGTATTAATTACTGTCACTATTGCCAAGCCTTATTGATGTCATTGTCGTCAAGTCTTATTACTCTCACTATGGTCAAATCTTATTATTATCACTATAGTCAAGTCTTATTATTGTCACCATAGCCAAGTCTTATTATTGTCACCATAGCCAAGTCTTATTATTGTCACTATACACAAGGGTTATTATTGTCACGATATTCAAGTCTTATTATTGTCACTATAGACAAGCGTTATTATTGACACTATATTCAAGTCTTATTATTGTCACTATAGACAAGCGTTATTATTGTCACTATACACAAGGGTTATTATTGTCACGATATTCAAGTCTTATTATTGTCACTATAGACAAGCGTTATTATTGTCATTATAGTCAAGTCTTATTACGGTCACTATAGACAAGCGTTATTATTGTCACTATAGACAAGCGTTATTGTCACTATCGTCAAGTCTTATTATTATCACTATAGACAAGCGTTATTATTGTCACTATAGTCAAGTCTTATTATTGTCACTATAGCCAAGTCTCATTATTGTCATTATACAGTAGACAAGCGTTATTATTGTCACTATAGTTCAAGTATTATTACTGTCACTATAGTTCAAGTCTTATTACTCTCACTCTAGTTCAAGTCTTATTACTGTCACTATAGTTCAAGTCTTATTACTCTATAACGTTACAAGAAAACCTGAACGTGTAGATCATACGAAATAAAAACAATCTGCTATGTAAATTATCCTACATAAGAGTATGTGAGTACCGTGCATAACCTTCATTATTGTATTTATTCAATTCGTTTGGAACAAGATTCTTTTTACCGAGAACTACTTTTCCAATTTACTCAAAGTCCTGTCAAGGTGTTATATAAATGCTAGGTAGTGTTGGTGATGTCTCGCCAGGTGAAGTAGGTAGTCCATCGATTATATATTACTGTATTTATTAGTATTTTGGGTCTTTAGAACAGTTAACATACACACACACACACACAGTGACAAACACGTACTGTACATATGATGAATAACAACAGGGAAATTATTTTTGATAATGAAACAAAAAAATGGGACGATACTCAAATCAAAGTAAAATTAGGATCTTTGTATTTTATTCACTTTGAAACCACTGACGAAAATATTCCACATAAGCAAAGGTCAGAGGTTACATACAGTATATACCAGTACGTCTGAGTTGAGTGACGTAAACCTTCAGGTAAAGAGAAAATTTAAACGTTTGTAGATATGTAGACAGGTAAATGAAAAATGCTTTCTCTTGTAGTGTAAAAAGATGACAATATTTATTTTTCTACATATTTTTCTGGGAGCCCTTTGAAGGTTTTACGTGTTAGGAGGCTGTCATATTTTTATTTAGGATTTATGTGTCAGATGTTTATAGTGTTGGAGGTGTTTGATGTTTACAGTGTTGGAGGTGTTTGAGTGTTTATAGTTTGGAGATGTTTGATGTTTATAGTGTTGGAGATGTTTGATGTTTATAATGTTGGAGATGTTTGATGTTTATAGTGTTGGAGGTGTTTGATGTTTATAGTGTTGGAGATGTTTGATGTTTACAGTGTTGGAGGTGTTTGAGTGTTTATAGTTTGGAGATGTTTGATGTTTATAGTGTTGGAGATGTTTGATGTTTATAATGTTGGTGATGTTTGATGTTTATAGTGTTGGAGATGTTTGATGTTTATAGTGTTGGAGATGTTAGATGTTTATTGTGTTGGAGGTGTTTGATGTTTATAGTGTTGGAGATGTTTGATGTTTATTGTGTTGGGGGTGTTTGGTGTTTATTGTGTTGCAGGTGTTTGATGTTTATAGTGTTGGAGATGTTTGATGTTTATTGTGTTGGAGGTGTTTGATGTTTATAGTGTTGGAGATGTTTGATGTTTATTGTGTTGGGGGTGTTTGGTGTTTATTGTGTTGCAGGTGTTTGATGTTTATAGTGTTGGAGATGTTTGATGTTTATTGTGTTGGAGGTGTTTGATGTTTATAGTGTTGGAGATGTTTGATGTTTACAGTGTTGGAGGTGTTTGATGTTTATAGTTTGGAGATGTTTGATGTTTATAGTGTTGGAGATGTTTGATGTTTATAATGTTGGAGATGTTTGATGTTTATAGTGTTGGAGATGTTTGGTGTTTATAGTGTTGGAGGTGTTTGATGTTTATAGTTTTGGAGATGTTTGATGTTTATTGTGTTGGAGATGTTTGATGTTTATTGTGTTGGGTGTGTTTGGTGTTTATAGTGTTGGAGGTGTTTGATGTTTATAGTGTTGGAGATGTTTGATGTTTATTGTGTTGGGGGTGTTTGATGTTTATAGTGTTGGAGGTGTTTGATGTTTGTAGTTTTGGAGATGTTTAGTGTTTATAGTGTTGGAGGTGTTTGGTGTTTATTGTGTTGGAGATGTTTGATGTTTATAGTGTTGGAGGTGTTTGATGTTTATTGTGTTGGAGGTGTTTGATGTTTATAGTGTTGGGGGTGTTTGATGTTTATAGTGTTGGGGGTGTTTGGTGTTTATAGTGTTGGAGGTGTTTGGTGTTTATAGTGTTGAGGGTGTTTGGTGTTTACAGTGTTGGAGGTGTTTGGTGTTATTGTGTTGGAGGTGTTTGGTGTTTATAGTGTTGGAGGTGTTTGGTGTTTATAGTGTTGGTGTTTGATGTTTATAGTGTTGGGGGTGTTTGGTGTTTATAGTGTTGAGTGTTTGGTGTTTATAGTGTTGAGGTGTTTGGTGTTATTGTGTTGGAGGTGTTTGGTGTTTATAGTGTTGAGGTGTTTGATGTTTTATAGTGTTGCAGGGTGTTTTGGTGTTTATAGTGAGGGTGTTTGGTGTTATTGTGTTGGAGGTGTTTGGTGTTTATAGTGTTGAGGTGTTTGGTGTTTATTGTGTTGGAGGTGTTTGGTGTTTATATGAAGTGTTGAGGTGTTTGAGGTGTTTTATTGTGTTGGAGGTGTTTTTGGTGTTTATAGTGTTGAGGTGTTTGATGTTTATTGTATTTGGAGGTGTTTGGTGTTTATAGTGTTGGAGGTGTTTGGTGTTTATAGTGTTGAGGGTGTTTGGTGTTTATTGTATTTGGAGGAGTTTGGTGTTTATAGTGTTGTTGAGGGTGTTTGGTGTTTGTGTGTTGGAAGGAGTTTGGTGTTTATAGTGTTGGAGGTGTTTGGTGTTTTGTGTGTTGGAGGTGTTTGGTGTTTATTGTGTTGGAGGTGTTTGGTGTTTATTGTGTTGGAGGTGTTTGGTGTTTATTGTGTTTGAGGTGTTTGGTGTTTATAGTGTTGGAGGTGTTTGGTGTTTATTGTGTTGAGGGTGTTTGGTGTTTATTGTGTTTGAGGTGTTTGGTGTTTATAGTGTTGAGGGTGTTTGATGTTTATAGTGTTGGAGGTGTTTGGTGTTTATAGTGTTGAGGGTGTTTGGTGTTTATTGTGTTAGGAGGTGTTTATTGTTTATAGTGTTGAGGGTGTTTGGTGTTTATTGTGTTGGAGGTGTTTGGTGTTTATAGTGTTGAGGGTGTTTGGTGTTTATTGTGTTGGAGGTGTTTGGTGTTTATAGTGTTGGAGGTGTTTGATGTTTATAGTGTTGGAGGTGTTTGGTGTTTATAGTGTTGAGGGTGTTTGATGTTTATAGTGTTGGAGGTGTTTGGTGTTTATAGTGTTGAGGGTGTTTGGTGTTTATTGTGTTGGAGGTGTTTGGTGTTTATAGTGTTGAGGGTGTTTGGTGTTTATTGTGTTTGAGGTGTTTGGTGTTTATTGTGTTGGAGATGTTTGATGTTTATTGTTTTGGAGATGTTTGATGTTTATAGTGTTGGGGGTGTTTGGTGTTTATAATGTTGGAGGTGTTTGGTGTTTATAGTGTTGGAGGCGTTTGGTGTTTATAGTGTTGGAGGTGTTTGGTGTTTACAGTGTTGGAGGTATTTGGTGTTATTGTGTTGGAGGTGTTTGATGTTTATTGTGTTGGTGATGTTTGGTGTTTATTGTGTTGGAGGTGTTTGGTGTTTATTGTGTTGGAGATGTTTGATGTTTATTGTTTTGGAGATGTTTGGTGTTTATAGTGTTGGAGGTGTTTGATGTTTATTGTGTTGGAGATGTTTGATGTTTATTGTTTTGGAGATGTTTGGTGTTTATAGTGTTGGAGGTGTTTGGTGTTTATAGTGTTGGAGGTGTTTGGTGTTTATAGTGTTGGGGGTGTTTGGTTTTTATAGTGTTGGAGATGTTTAGTGTTTATTATGTTGGAGGTGTTTAATGTTTATACTGTTGGAGGTGTTTGGTGTTTATAGTGTTGGGGGTGTTTGATGTTTATTGTGTTGGAGATGTTTGGTGTTTATTGTGTTGGAGGTGTTTGATGTTTATTGTGTTGGAGGTGTTTGATGTTTATAGTGTTGGAGGTGTTTGGTGTTTATAGTGTTGGGGGTGTTTGGTTTTTATAGTGTTGGAGGTGTTTAGTGTTTATTGTGTTGGAGGTGTTTGATGTTTATAATGTTGGAGATGTTTGATGTTTATTGTTTTGGAGATGTTTGATGTTTATAGTATTGGAGATGTTTGATGTTTATTGTGTTGGAGGTGTTTGGTGTTTATAGTGTTGGGGGTGTTTGGTGTGTATAGTGTTGGAGATGTTTGATATTTATTGTGTTGGAGGTGTTTGATGTTCATAATGTTGGAGGTGTTTGATGTATACAGTGTCGTGCAATGCCGTGACGTATTATGTTATCTCATGTCGTATCGTGTCATGTCTTGTGTCGTGTCGAGTAGCTCTGAATTACCATCTCGTTGTGACTTGAGGATTTAACTCACGATAGTAACCGATTGTGCCATGCTTTCACACACCCGACAACAATAATTGCACGTAAACCACAACTCTAAATTCTATGCCACGTTTGCAGAATTTTGCCTCGGTATTCTTTTTTCTATTCACACAAAGGAGTTACACAAACACTCTGGCCCATGAGGGGGATAAACGCATTAAGGTGTCTGTCTCCTCACTAAACTGGTTCAGAATAGTCGCACGTGGAAATTCGTATATCAAGGGTAGGGAAACTTTTGAGGTCGGAGAGGCAGAGTTCCTCGGGGCCATATATTGTTTTTGACGTTAATAGTAACTCTAACCAACAAATTTAAAACAAAACCCGTAATATGGTTCAGAGCAGCTACTTTTGGTAATTTTATGGTGCTGATTTCAAATTTGGCAATAAAATTTCTCTGGCACGGACAGTTTATGTTATGCACAAAATTAAATCTTACAATTACAAATACTGAAAAATAATTTTTTTCTGTTATTCCTGTTACCTTTTCTACGTCATCACACTAAAATTCAATAAAAAATGAAAACAATCATAAGAAGACACAAAAAGTGTTAAATTAGCCACTGTTTGGGCATTTGTTATTTTATTTCATCCTTTTATGTGTTGTATTGTTCTCCGATTGTAAACACCAGCAATAGTCCCCCATCATGGCAGGATCCCGTCTACCCTGGTACCTTTCCTCCATACGTCTAATGTCCTGATGAAATTGCTCTCCCTGTTCATCACTAACCGCCCCAAGATTCCCTGGAAAAAAGTCCAAGTGCAAGTGTAGGAGGTGGACTTTCAGGGACATCCTGCATCCTAAGCTTTTGTAGCTTTTTAAGCGTTCCTTTACAAGTTGGCAATACTGTAGTTTTCTTCCTTCTTGTTTCCAAGAAACCTCTTGACTACAGTTGTGAAGGATTTCCATGCAGCTTGCTCATTTTCATTCAGTTGTTTTCAAAGTCGTCATCGCAAAGTAAGTTTTTTATCTGTGGGCCAACAAAGATACCTTCTTTGACTTTGCCATCACTGAGCTGTGGGAATTTTCCCCTCAAGTCCACGAACCCATCACATTGTTTGTCCATAACCTTCACAGAATTCTTCATTAGTCCCAGCTTGATGAGTAAAGGAGGTAGAAGTATACATCGCTTGGGTCTACCAAGGGAGTATATTTAACGTTGCCTTTTTCTGGAACAAACTCTTCTCTCTTTGGCCAGTTCTTTGTGTTGTAGTGTTTTTCTGTTGCTCTGCTGTTCCATAAACACAGAAAACAGCAATATTTCGTGAACCCTCCTTGAAGGCCGAGTAGAAGGTCTATAACCTTCAAATCGCCACAGATCTGCCATCTATACTCCTTGTACTTAATAGCGGTCAGTATTTTCGCCATACTATCATACGTTTCCTTCAAACCTACAGAATGCGCTACTGGAACTGAGGACTTCTGGTTCCCATTATACAACAATACTGCTTTCAAACTAAACTTGGGGGAATCTATGAGAAACCGCCATTCCTTTGGGTCATGTTTTTCTCCCAGCTCTGACATCAGTTCATATACACCGGTGCACACAGAGGGAATCCTGCATACTGTAGAGTGAGGTTAGGGACACCATTTCCTCCCACTTGCTGTTCAGTATTGCTAACCTTGCATTTAATATATCTCTATCAACACAAGTACGTATCTTCTATTCCTACACTACATATACGTACACATATATCATAAAAATATTACGTGGCTGACATTTTTTATTGCCATATTTGTAATCAACACCCCAAATTTAATAAAGTGCAGCGTATTTGATCCATGTTACCGAACCCTTGTCAACTAGTGTAATCAAAGTAGATTTTCGGGGTATGACCGCTACCCCGAAAAATCATCTCAATGCAGTTCTTATAATAGTGTATATACTCGTACATCCAAGTGGGTGTTGAATCAGGTATGGTGTAGGTGTAGTGGGTGTTGAGTCAGGTAGGGTGTAGGTGTAGTGGGTGTTGAGTCAAGTGGGGTGCAAGTGTAGTGGGTGTTGAGTCAAGTGGGGTGTAAGTGTAGTGGGTGTTGAGTCAGGTGGGGTGTAGGTGTAGTGGGTGTTGAGTCAGGTAGGGTGTATGTGTAGTGGATGTTGAGTCAAGTGGGGTGTAGGTGTAGTGGGTATTGAGTCAGGTGAGGTGTAGGTGTAGTGGGTGTTGAGTCTGGTGGGGTGTAGGTGTAGTGGGTGTTGAGTCAGGTGAGGTGTAGGTGTAGTGGGTGTTGAGTCAGGTGTTGTTGGTTGTGTCAAGAGTGAGCACAAACACCTGCCTGGAGTGATACAAGACCAGTTAGCTCACTTCGCCTCTGGCCCAGGAGGTGGTACACAGCAACTTGTGTATAGTACAGTAATGCTGTTATTTCTCCCCCTCTCTCTTACACACCACACCATCCCATCTATTGTTGAAATAATAAACAGCTCCTGATTTATGTACTGTACAGCCCTGTAAATGTATTGAACGTATATCATTATGTCTAAATCACATGTAAGTTTGTATATTTTCAGCCACCGGCTGCAACTCTATTAATAAACCGTTTATTATTATTTTGATTATCACACACACACACACACACACACACACACACACACACACACACACACACACGCGCGCGCGCGCGCGCGCGATGTTTGTTGCTGCTATTAGATAAAAACTGCAATTATAATTCATGAAGACCGAAAATTTGTATTCATTTGTGTTTGTGTCCATTTGCTGGAATTGATGGTGAAAGAGTTGCTTCCCTGACTGTGGAAAGTCTCGGGAACAATTTGCCACACCTCAGAGATGGCGACAATGTTGGCTGTATCTGGTAAGATCACACTGGACAACATCATTCTCACTTCCGACCTGGGGATTTGAACCCGGGACCCAGTGGTAAAAGGCAATCGCGCTACCGCTGTATCACCGACACCTCCCCCCCTCTTCCTCCTCCTCCTCTTCCTCCTCCTCCTCTTCCTTCTCCTCCTCTTCCTCCTCCTCCCCGACACACAATCGACAGGTCTGGTGCAGCAGTAGTGAGGACACCCGACATGTCCAATAACTGAGGAGATTTCGCCTGTGTGAGACGTGTGTAACCTCCCGCTCCCTACCTCCCTGACCCACCCCAAACCTCCCTGACCCACCCCAAACCTCTTCCTCCCTTCTCTCTCTTCCTCCATCCCTCCCTAACCCACTCAGACACCCTTCCTCCCTGACCCACCTACACACCTCTTTCCCTCCTTCCCTGACCCACTCAGACACTTTTCTTCCCTGACCCACCCACACGACCCTCTCCCTCCCTCCCTGGCCCACCCTTACACTTTTCCCTCTCCCTTCTCTTACCCACTCACACACCTCTCCCCCCCTTCCCTTCCTTTACCTACCCACATCCTTCTCTCTCTTTTTCACTCCCTTCCTCACACACACACACACACACACACACACACACACACACACACACACACACACACACACAATCAAGTGACCCACTCCCCGATTCCACCATATGTAACTTGTCATCTCTGTTCACTGTAAATTTTCAGCCTTCGGGCTGCCATGTTATCTAAATAAACCGTTAAGTATTATTATTATTATTATTATTATTATTATTATTATTATTATTATTACACACACACACTTTTCTTCCTCCCTCCTCCCTCCCTCCCCGACACACCCACACACCTCCTGGGTTTCCTATTTTACCAATAACACAAGTGTCAAGATCATGTCCTGCTACACGCTCGTAAATTGTCAGTGGTAAGGCAGAACTAAAAGCGAATTCCTAAGATTGTCAATTTCTTGTATAACAGAATGAACTGTGTACTGTATTTAGCTTTCACAATATGCCCTGAAAACTTGGGTATGCACTTGGATCTTTGCCTTTATTAGCTGTGACTGTTTGTTGAGGAGTGTGTCAATATGTGAGGGTTTAAAGACGAACAGGAATTAGACACAGTTGGGAAACAAACCATAAATAAGGGGACAGAAGGAGATGGAGAACTGAATAACAATAAAGTATTAATTATCGTTATTCACTTCTTATGCTGTAAGTAACAAATAATCATGGTTGTCTGTGCTTCCTACCAACCTTATGTTACTCAAATATATCAATAATTTTACAAATGTTGCTATTTACTTAAGGACGCTACCCTTATGAAGTGGGCCCCTTGGCGTGTGAATACAGGGTTCTTCAGTACACAAATTGTTCAGCTTGTTGGCACTACATTTGACCACCATTACCTCCCCAGCTTGAAAGGTTAGATACCCGTTCACAGCTGGGTAGACTAGACGTGTTCCGGGATCAAGCTAGCTTCTCTTAGGACAGGAGACGAGCGCTGTATCCACTCGGCCGCCGCACTCCTTATTACACTTACTGTATAATTGTTCACTAATATGGCTCTTGTTCTTCGGTTACGGCTGAGATAGAAAGCAGTCCTGCCCCTCCCTCCTTCCCTCCCTCTACCTCACTCTCTCCCTCCCTCCCTCCCTCCCTCTCTCTCTCTCCCCCTCCCTCCCTCGGTCTCACTCTCTCCCTCCCTCCCTCCCCCCTGTGCCTCACTCTTGATCTTATTATAACATCAACACAGGAGTGGCGGTACAGTGTTGAGTGTAATGTGATGCCTCATTATTCACCAGCGATAATTACCCCGGACACTGACTCATTAATAATGGTTATTGTGTTTATTATGAGAGAAAACTGGATATATTATCAATGCACCTGAACCTAATGAGATGTAGTTTTCAAGTGTGTGCGTGTGCGATATCTTTCTCTCTCTCTCTCTCTCTCTCTCTCTCTAGCTCTCTCTTTAGCTTTCTCCTTCCCTCTCACTCCCTCTCCTTCCCCCTACTCCCTTTCTTCGACCCTCATTCCATATCCCCTCTCTCCTTCTCCTTCCTTTCCATTTCCTCTCACTCCCTCTCTTTCCCCATCACTTCCCCTCCTTTCCCCTCACACCCTCTTCGCTTCCCCCTCCGCCCCTTTCACTCCCTATTCAGCCGCTCACTCCTTCTCCTTCTCTCTCTATCCCTTTCCATCCTCTCACTCCCTCTCCTCCTCTCTCACTCCCTCTGAGCGTCATGCAGTACACGCAGAGGTTCATTATCATGCAGAGTTGAGTAGTTGTTAATTCAGTTTGCTAATTTACACTTTCTGGGTGACTCCGACTCAAGTATACAGATGAACGGCGGTATCGATAAATAACGATAAAGTTGATTTTATGAAGATTTTCGTAATAGAATGTCATTGACAGCCTATATGATGACAATATTTGTGTCGTGAAGTTGAAAGATGTTCCACTGTATTTTCAGATGATATACATATGCCTTCACCATCCTATATCCCATAAGTCTTGCTGTACGAACTTTATCCTCCAAACCTTGAGAAAGTTTCATGGTAAAAGATCCATTTGTAGACCTTTGATCTTTAGCGATGATGAGTTACTTTTATTAAACCTTCAAGAGGTCTTTAATATTTACCCTTCGAGCTGAGCTTAATTAGTGACAACCACCAACCTTCCCTGAGGCAGTTAACAACCTCTACAAGTTTACCACAACACTGTTACCTTCCCTGAGGCAGTTAACAACCTGTACAAGTTTACCACACCACTTACTATCTGAGCCAATTAACAACGTGTACAAGTTTACCACAACACTGTTACCTTCCCTGAGGCAGTTAACAACCTCTACAAGTTTACCACAACACTGTTATCTTCCCTGAGGCAGTTAACAACGTCTACAAGTTTACCAACACACATTTTAATGCATCAGTCAACACAACAACACACTCTAATGCGAAGTAACACCACAACTCACACTAATTCCTCAGTCAACACCTCAACACACACTAATGCCTCAGTCAACACCACAACACACTCTAATGTGAGGCAACACCACAACTCACACTAATTCCTCAGTCAACACCTCAACACACACTAATGCCTCAGTCAACACCACAACACACTCTAATGTGAGGCATCACCACAACACACTAATGCCTCAGTCAACACCACAACACACAATAATGCCTCAGTCAACACCACAACACACAATAATGCCTTAGTCAACACCACAACACACGGCATGGATTGTAATAGTATTATAAATATATTCAAACTACTACAATGCTCCGGGTGACGTAGGAACATGATCTGAGGGGCGCCAGGAAGCAGCTTATGTTATAGTGTTGACAGTCCAGGTACTGAAGTACTTTATAAAGTTAGGTGAACCTCTTCCCCTCGTCGAGGATTGGGTTGGTAAGCCTGTTCACCTTCGCTGATATATTATGGGTCGTCTTACTCGTGTGGTTGGTATGCCTGAGGTGACAAACACTGGAGATAAATTCAAAACTGTACACGAACGATCATCATTATGGGGGGGGGTTTAGTACCATTAATTGGCGAGGAAAAAAATTCATTTCTATCGAAAATTCACTTAAAAAACACCTTTAAAATTTAATTATTTATCTTAAATGTACTTACTTTATTAATATATGTCACATTAAGTTTAGTGACGACGTCTTGCTAGTGAAATTTGGTTCTATTCATTTTAAGATTTCTAGCCCAGAAAATCAACTGTTTATATTTTCCAGACGCAAACTCACGAAACCTTTAAAATGCTCAATAAAATATCTTAAATGCACTTAACTGGTTAGTACCAGCGTTTGTAAGATGGGATGATTTCAGCAGCTGAAGGAGCTTGCTTTTGGCAGTAAAACAAAACACAAGTCCATTGAAAATTTCATAATATTGGCCGTAAAAACATTTTTGTAAAAAAACAAGGTTTATAAAATTACCAATATATATATATATATATATATATATATATATATATATATATATATATATATATATATATATATATATATATATATATATATAATAAAATACGAAGATCAGATGTAATTTATATGATAAAGAATAAATTAAATCTACATAAGCATCAACATTTATCCCATGTTAAAAAAATATGACAAAATCTAATTAGAGTTTTTAATAATTTCTTGCAAATCCACTTTGACAATATCTCTTACTAAGACGGTGTATGGACCAAATGAAGTGTAGGTTATACTGGACTATAGTCATATCATAAGCGTATATTATGCCCAATGCCTCTGAGCATTTCCTCCAATGTCTTGCGGCCATCTCTAAAATCAACTCAGAGATTTCTGAGTCGTTTTTTAATGTCTCTGGTTTACCAGCTTACACGTTTTTGAGGCGGTTCACCTCTCGTGTCAAGTGTAAGGTGCATGGACACAACTGATTGAGGTAATTAAAAAATAAGGTATTGATTTTTACCTTTATACGTATGTAACAGGTATATATGTATTTATATTTTTGGTGTTCATATAACCTACACTCCATAATGTTATTAGTAAGAGAATTTTTAAAAACTTTAAATAGGTTTGTTTTATTTTCTACCATGAAGTAATTATTGAGGCTTAAATAGAGCTTTAATTTATCTTTACCATATAAACTACACTTCATAATGTTCCATACATACGTTGTCTTAGTAAGAGATACTATCAAAGTGGATTTGTAAGAAATTTATTGAAAACGTTAAATAAATTTTGCTTTCCTTAAGCAGTGTTTGAATACATTTCATAATGTATTTTTTATTATGAGGGGATTTTGTCCGTTGTGGGTTTTGTCCGGTGGGGATTTTGTCCGGTGGGGATTTTGTCTTAGGGGATTTTGTCCGTATCCCGTCAACGGATGATGTTGATTAAAACTCCGGGGCTTAAATGGTTTGTGTGTAAGAGAGAGAGAGAGAGACTCAACATTTTACCTTGGTAGTTAGAAAAGTCCAACTTATAAATAAATCTTAATCTGCTTTTGTCAGTCTCTCAATTTAGTTGAAAAAAATATTAAATCCACTTCAGAAATATTCATGCAACAGGATCACATTAATACCCCAGGAAGCTTTGTGTTCTAGGTTTGTTTAGTGTTGCTGCTTGTTGGAAATATATATACAGTTTGCTTAAGAGTTATAAAACAAATACACACAAGCTTACGGAAATTCAATTCGCTGGACTGATGATGGGAGAGAGGGGCGACTGGGCTGGTTCCTTTCTCGACGGGTTTATTTTTTCTTATAATTATGTAATAGTTTTCTAGATATTATCAGTCTTTTGTTTAATTAAGTCTACCGTAATGCTCGAAGGGGGGAGGGGGCTTATAGTAAAACAGTGCTGACGTAGTAGTTAACCTCACCGTGTAAAGGTGGCAAAAATTCACGTAACCAACAGACCTACGCCCGTATTGTTAAACAACATCTTCCCTTGAAGATGGTCGTCGTGTTTCAACCCGAGTTTTAAACTAAATGAGTCCTGAGGGACACCGCAGTACTGTACTTAACGGGGTGGTGTGGCGGTAAAACTCGGGTTGAAACACGACGACCATCTTCAAGGGAAGATGTTGTTAAATGATAGGCGCTAATCCCGGCAAGGGTGTAGGATGATACCGATCTCGGCCAGCGACCAAATCAACAGTATCCCGGACAACACCTACGCACCCGACCTCATTATCCTCTCAGGTGGCGTGAGGTTCGGGGGAAATTTAGCGACAGAATAATTACTACGACATAATTTAAAATGTGAGGTTCAAGGGTATAACGTCTCGGGAAAAGTTGGGGGAGTTTTACAGCCGAGGTATTGATGGAAACTTTTGGAGGAACAATAGTTTGGGGCAGAATTTTTTTTACAGGAAAACTTGGAGAGTATTTTTTTATTTTTTTTATTTTAGAGGGAGTTTATTAACAACATGAACAAGTACGGTGAAAGTTGTAATGGAGACGTATCGGCAACATGAAGCAGTTAAGTAAGTGTATTAAGTACCTCGAAATCATTTAAATAAGTTTAACATCGAACTTTCCCTTGTGACCATCACCATCACAAAATTCGTATCTCTCATGACTTACTTGAAGGACACCGTTACTACCATCTTCTTGATTAACTCCACCACTGTTAAATATATCCTATACAAAATAGTTATAGAGATGACGCCATCCTTCCTCCAATGTTTAATTTTCAACCTCATCTCTCCACAGACTAAGTGAATTGCAGGATTCCTGTGTTTTTGTATCATTGTTTGGTGGTTAATGATTGTACAACAACAACAGTAATGCAAGGCAAACAAAGTTCGAGACGTAGTAATTATCAATATGATTACTTTCTTGCAGCAAGTCTCACTGGCGAAAAATAACGAAGCAAAGGAGGTAGCCTCACACCTTGATATACTTAAGAGGACAAATTATAAAGCCACTGATAGAAATGTATGGAAGACCTTTGTGTTCAGAACCACTTGGATGGTCCTTGCTGATATCGCAACATGTTGAGATCGTTCAGTGTCTGTCAGTCTTATTGGTACCCTGAGTATTACCCAGAATTTATTTTCCACACTTTACCGTAAAGGGAGTCCAAGCTCTCTCCTTCAGTGTTCTTCCTCAGTTTCTTCCCCCAGTACCCTCCACCATTACCCTTCCCCTTCAGTGGACGGCGTCGTGGTCGTCAATACGTCGCAAGTGACTCACTGTCTACAGAAGATCTCACCAAGATGTAGGAAGTGATCCTGGTGATCTACAACACTGTATATTGACCACCAAGATGTACTGGTGATCTACATCACTGTATATTGACCACCAAGACGTACTGGTGATCTACAACACTGTATATTGACCACCAAGACGTACTGGTGATCTACAACACTGTATATTGACCACCAAGATGTACTGGTGATCTACAGGACTGTATAGTGACCACCAAGACGTACTGGTGATCTACAACACTGTATATTGACCACCAAGACGTACTGGTGATCTACAACACTGTATATTGACCACCAAGACGTACTGGTGATCTACAGGACTGTATATTGACCACCAAGATGTACTGGTGATCTACAACACTGTATATTGACCACCAAGATGTACTGGTGATCTACATCACTGTATATTGACCACCAAGACGTACTGGTGATCTACAACACTGTATATTGACCACCAAGATGTACTGGTGATCTACAGGACTGTATAGTGACCACCAAGACGTACTGGTGATCTACAACACTGTATATTAACCACCAAGACGTACTGGTGATCTACAACACTGTATATTGACCACCAAGATGTACTGGTGATCTACAGGACTGTATATTGACCACCAAGACGTACTGGTAATCTACATCACTGTATAGTGACCACCAAGACGTACTGGTATATTAAGAACATAAGAATGGAGGAAGCTGCAGCGGGCCTATTGACCCATACTGGGCAGTCCCATTACCCCTATTGCTCATATATCCATCCAACCTATGTTTGAAGCTATCCAGCGTATTCGAATTAATAATGATGTTTTGTAACTTGTTCCATTCATCCACTACTCTTATTTCCAAACCAATGTTTACCTATTTCACGCCTAAATATAAATTTGCTTAATTTAAAACATTGTTAGGAGTTCGCACCTTGTTGGAAAGTTTGAGTACCTTTGTAATGTCCCCTTTGTTTAGCCCTGACTTCCATTTATACACCTCTATCATATCGCCCATCACTCTACGTCTCTCGAAGGAGTGCAAATTAAGATGCTTTAACCTTTAACTCAAGGTTCCTAATGCCCGGGATTAGTCTTGCCATTCTCCTCTGAATTAGTTTTAGGGATTCTATATCCATTCTGTGATACGGTAACCAAAACTGAGCTGCCTATTCCAAGTGAGGTCACACAAGCACAAGATATAGTTTCAGAATAACCTCGCTAGTCTTGTAACTAACACTCCTATGTATGAACTCAAGTACTTTATCAGCCCTATTTCGAGCAAATACACATTGCTTACTTGGCTTAGATTCCTACTTATCATTACTCTTAAATCGTTCTCGCAGTCGTTGTTCATCTGGTATCCGGTTTCTCTGTTTACATCTCCTAGACTGAGTACTTTACATTTGTACACATTGAATTTCATCTGCCATTTTTCAGACCATTCGAATTTTTTTTTAGATCTTCCTGTAGTTTTGCGGAGTCCTCATTAGATTTAATTACACGCCCTATTTCAGTGTCATCAGCAAATTTACTCATGTTGCTGTCTACGCCGATATCTATGTCGTTTATGTATAAAATAAATAATAATGGTCAAGTACTGAGCCTTGGGGTACTCCACTAGTGGCGTTTCTCCAATCGGATTTAGTGTCGTTAATGCTCACCCGCTTTTTCCTGTCCTGTAACCACGCCCTATTCCATTTTAGAATATCTCCTTATTTATTTCACACTTCAGATTATCCCTGACATAGATTGCTACTCCGCCTCCTTTCCTAATCTGCCTATCGGTATGGAAAAATTTGTAACCTGCAATTTGGTATTCGACAGGTAACTCACGTGAGTGTTTATCCATGTTTCGGTGAATGCTATTATATCGATTTTTTCGGTACATACCAAGGCCCTGATTTCATTAATTTTGTTTCTCATACTTCTACTGTTTGCGTAGTAGACATTTAAATGAATCGTGTTCTAAGTCCTCTCTTTGACGCGTTTAAGTATTACCTCCCTGCCTAGTTTAGTTTTGTCATCATTCCTAGCACTGTTTCTCTGTAACCTTTCACTTTGTTTACCCGCTCCCACTGCAGTCTCCTCCACCCCCCGTGCTCCCATGTTCCCTTAGCAGTTTAAAGACTTCGACATCTTTTGAACTGCCCACTCGAGAGAGCCAGCCAGGGTTGCCACTCCAGCCCTAGACAGATGTACCCCATCCCTAGCATAAAGGTCCCTTCTGCCGTAAAAGTTGTCCCAGTTGTCAATGAATGGGACTTACAATATCCGTCAAGACTGCCCTTGACAACTATTCATTGCCAACTCTCCTTCTAGGCAGGACACCGCATATGATAGGTATCCCTCCCTTCAACCCAATACGTTCTATAGCTGTCTTAAACTTATCATGAAGTTCCTTACTCCTACACCGGCCAATATCATTGCCTCCTGCACTGAGGCAGATAATGGGTTTGTTGACCACCAAGACGTACTGGTGATCTACAGAACTGTACTGGTGATCTACAGCACTTTGACTTAACTGTTGACATGTATCGACCAACAACAATAATAACTGATGGATGGAAGTTTGGTGGTTATAAATAGAACAGTGGACAGGAATAAACGTTTGCATATCCCAATGATGTCCTGACGCCAGTTGTTGTTGAGAACTTTTTGAATATTGTGTATATCTCACTGGCTAACAGAATAGGCAGTATACTGTAAGGTTTAAAAAGTGCCTGTGAACTTGGGAATATTTTAGTTGTTAATTTAGGATTTTGACCATGTTCACTTCTCCGCTATGTTAATTTTTTGTTTATTTGGTATTACACCTATTTATTTGTGGTGTTATGCTAGTTATAATTTTATTTTTTTTCATTTATATTCATTTATTAATTTTATTTTGTGTGTGTGTGTGTGTGTGTGTGTGTGTGTGTGTGTGTGTGTGTGTGTGTGTGTGGACCAAAATACACTAGAAGCCAGAAGCTCTCAGTTCTTTGCTCTCAAACTTTCATATTAGCTTTTAGTCTTCAGCTTAAAACTTGTGTACGAAGTGTGTTCCCAGTAGGTTCTAGTGTTTTCGTCGAGGTGAATTAATGTTCAAGTTATAAGTGAAAAAGTCAGTCACTCGTCTCAACAGATCTCTGACTCTGAGTGATGACTTTCCCGGACGTGTTTTGTACAATTGTTGCCAGAACGGTTCCTTTGACAGCCTGTCACCTGTTATTTACCTCGTGCTTCTTCATCATCTGCACTTTGGAATTCATAATTATAGAGTTTTTAGAATATAATCGTAATAAAAAATTAAATTCTTTTTCTTGTATCAATAAGTTTGGTCACTTTTTACTTACAATCAATTTACCAAATCGTGGTTTATTTTTTAGGTAACAACTTAAAGTAGTGTTGTCAGAGTCAGTCAACCCAGCAGCAGTTACCTGGGTGTGTATGTGCTGCCAAGGCCTTGACCAATAACAGTTACCGGGGTGTGTATATATACTGCCAAGGCCTCGACCAATAACAGTTACCTGGGTGTATATATACTGCCAAGGCCTCGACCAGTAACAGTTACCTGGGTGTATATATACTGCCAAGGCCTCGACCAATAACAGTTACCTGGGTGTGTATATATACTGCCAAGGCCTCGACCAGTAACAGTTACCTGGGTTTACCTGGGTGTGCCAGGCCTCGACCAGTAACAGCTACCTGGTGTGTATATACCAAGGACCAATAACGTTACAGTGGTATATATGGCCTCGACCAAAACAGTTACCTGGGTGTGTATATACTGCCAAAGGCGACCAATGTTACCTGGGTGTTATATATGCCAAGGCCTCGACCAGTAACAGTTACCAGGTGTGTATATACTGAGGCCTCGACCACTCAAATATAACAGTTACCTGGGATGCCAAGGCCTCGACCAATAACAGTTACCTGCGTGTGCATATACTGCAGGCCTCGACCAGTAACAGTTACCTGGTGATATATGCTACTGCCAAGGCCTCGACCAATAACAGTTACCTGGGTGTATATATACTGCCAAGGCCTCGACCAAATAACAGTTACCTGGTGGGTGTATATATACTCGCAAGGCACCTCGACCAGGCTGGCCAGTAACAGTTACCTGGGTGTATATACTACTGACCCAACCTGGGTGTATATACCGTCAAGGCCGACAGTTACTGTGTATATACAAGTTACGACCAGTAACAGTTACCGGTGTATATACTGCCAAGGCCTCGACCAACAACAGTTACCTGGGTGTGTATATATACTGCCAACCGACCAACAGTTACCTGGGTGTATATACTAACCAACAACAGACCTGTATTGCCACTGCCAAGGCCTGACCAGTATAACTGCCAAGGCCTCGACCAGGAACAGTTACCTGGGTGTATATATACTGCCAAAGGCAGGTGTGTGTTAGATGAGCGTCACACTGTGATGGGCTGAGTATTCCATTAATTCAGCTTCTGTGTTATGTTTAGTGAACCATCACAGCTGTTGTAGAACAGGAGAGAGAGAGAGTGAGAGAGAGAGAGAGAGAGAGAGAGAGAGAGAGAGAGAGAGAGAGAGAGAGAGAGAGAGAGAGAGTGTGTGTGTGTGTGTTTGACCTGATTTCCAGTTAGGAAAAACCTATCTCTTTTGACCCACCATAATGAAGGCCATTATTAAATTATCGAAAGTTCGTGTTCTAAAAGATTCAACTTCTCATTTCATGAAGGTGAGACAAACAACATTATGCTCCCATAAATGTATATAAAAAAGTTGACATTCAAAACGTTAAAGGAATTTGAACGTCGAATAATTCCATCTGGTTTTCAGACTTAATACTGAGTGCACAGCTCCCGGCTGAGTCTGGATGTAGGAGAGAGTTCTGTAGGTGGCGAGGCTTTAGTTAGGTGAACACTACGATTATTGAAATGAGTGTTTTGTTTCACTAATATACTGCGACTGTGGGGTGTAGTTAGAGTGTAAAACTATACGTGTGTGTGGGAAGGGGGGGGGGACCACTTCATTTTTAGGTGATACTTGAAATTATATTAACGTGTTATTCAGCATATTGTTGATGATGAGTTTTCTTCACAGGTTTGTTGAGGGTAGAGAACAGGTATCACATTATAGGTAGATAAACACGTGTGAATAATATACATGATAAAGGGAGAATAGATATACCACGGCATTTAATTCCTTTTCGGTTTGTTTTCCCAAGAAGAAAAATACTGAAATTTAAGCGAGAGCGTAGGTATGTAGTACAGAAATAAGGTGTAGGTGTAGTACTTACTGGGTAGTCAGGTGTGTAGGACGGGGCAAGTTCAGGTAAAGGTGTGGTAATTACTGGGTAGTCAGGTTTGTGAGTGGTGGTACTTGGCTAGTCACTCCAGGTGGCGGCGGTGTCTGCTTGTTATTGTGTATTGATTATCTATACACAGCTGACTGACACACACACACACACACACACACACACACACACACACACACACACAATAATAATAATAATAATGATAATAATAATAATAATAATAATAATAATAATAATAATAATAATAATAATGATAATAATAATAATGATTGGCCCTCGTGTAACGAGGATGGCCGGCCCAAGGGCCACCTAGGCGTTAATTTGTTTAAGGTGTAGAAGCTGTCGTGAACCCAACAACCACATCCTGAATTAACGAGCTGCATTACCCAGTGTAAAGGAATAGTCCGAGAAGACCGGACAACTCGCCAACTGCACTGGCTAACCATTAGCCCGGAATACGATCTGCAAATCGATTAACATCAAGGTTCCCAATTACTGCTGGGTTGACAGAGGCAAATGGCGTAAAGAAACTTGCCCATAGTTTCGCCCTGTCTGGGGATTGAACCCGGGTCCGCTCGTTTACGAGACGAGCATGCTGACCATTACACCACAGATCGCCAGAACCACACACACGAGTATACATCATGTTAATAGAGGCAGGTGGAAGGTCGTTGCTTCTTCACAATGATAAGGAAAGTAATGGGCCACGTCACATTAATTGGGCATAAAAATGAAATATGACTGAAGATTTTATAAATTCAATTAAAAATTTTCTTCCTTCAGAATTCAAACGTATTGTTGGGTACTACGAGAGAGAGAGAGAGAGAGAGAGCAAACTGCAATTAGTATATTTAGTGTTAATATTCATCTTATTTCGTTTAGAGTAAGATAACCATTTTTCGTATTACTTTTTTCTAATACCCCCGAACACGTTAGCAAGCATATAGTAGGTGTTAGAAACAGAAAAAAAATACATGTAATTTATCCACGCTTACCTGTTCGGGGATAAGCATTGATTTTACACCCTGACTGTACCACCGATTACTTACTGGTCTGTATGTTTCGCAAGGTGGGGGGCGGATTGATACAGCTAAGTTACCTGTTAGGAATTTCGAGGTCGCCAGTCTTGTGTGGCTTGTAAGTGGCGTGGACTGTACATACAACTAACCTATTAACTGGACGGTTTATTACTGTGATGGCTGTTGAATAAAGAAGTAGAACAGAGGGTAAAGATGATCGTGTCTAATATAACCTCACATTATCAGTTAAAGAGAAGGTAGTGAGAATTGTGGT